>NW_010172173.1:0-10520 GCF_000695765.1 Mesitornis unicolor | reverse complement strand
CCGGCCACCCATCATGCTGAACGGCCTCGCCGTGTGGATCTTCTTCCACATCAGAAACAAAACCAGTTTCATATTTTACCTCAAGAACATCGTGGTTGCAGACCTCCTCATGACGCTGACGTTCCCATTCAAGATCATCCAGGACTCACAGCTGGGGCCGTGGCACTTCAACGCCTTCCTGTGCCGCTACACCACAGTGCTGTTCTACGCCAACATGTACACCACCATCGTCTTCCTGGGGCTCATCAGCATCGACCGCTACCTGAAAGTAGTGAAGCCCTTCGGAGACTCCCGGATGTACAGCATCACCTTCACCAAGATCCTGTCCGCCTGCGTCTGGGTCGCAATGGCTTTCCTGGCCCTGCCCAACCTGATCCTCACCAATGCGTACCCCACGCGCAGGAACGTGGACGACTGCCTGAAGCTCAAGTCGCCCCTGGGGCTCCAGTGGCACACTGCTGTCCTCTACATCCACACTGGCACCTTTGTGGTGGTGCTGGTGGTGCTGATTGGGTGCTACATTGCCATATCCAGGTACATTTACAAATCCAGCAAGCAGTTCATCAGCTCCTCGAGCAGAAAGCGAAAGCACAACCAAAGCATCCGGGTTGTTGTGGCTGTGTTCTTCACTTGCTTTCTGCCGTACCATTTGTGCAGGATACCCTTTACTTTCAGCCACCTAGATAAAATTTTGGACGACTCTGCACATAAAATCTTGTATTACTGTAAGGAAATGACACTGTTCCTGTCTGCATGCAATGTCTGTCTGGACCCAATCATTTACTTTTTCATGTGCAGGTCATTCTCACGAAGGCTGTTCAGAAAATCAAATATGCGAACCAGGAGTGAGAGCATCAGATCACTTCAGAGCGTCAGAAGGTCAGAAGTGCGCATATACCACGAATACACTGATGTTTGACATTACCCAGAGACTTTGGCTGATTTGTGAGAATATGTGTATATCTTGTAAATAAAATGTGTCTTTGAGTACCTGACCACGGAAGTTCAATAAGGAATGTGCAGACATGTACAGCTTTTCCATTCCAGCTTATAGAATCATTAAGGTTGGAAAAGACCTCCGAGATCACCCAGTCCAACCTCCAACCCAACCCCACCATGGCCACTAAACCATGTTCGTGTTCAAAATTAGTTATAACTTTGGCTGCTTTCAGCTCTTGGAAACAATCATCCTGTGTGGTAAGCAGCTGAAATTCATTTTTGGTGAACAGTTCAGCAACACCTTCAGGGTATTATTTCACACTGTGTTACACGCAACCAGAGCAGAGCCAACATTAAAGGAGAGAATCCAAAATCAAGGCAAGAAGAATGGAATAATAAAAGATCAACAGAGCAGCTGCAGTGTGGGGCTGCTGGCTGAGCTGGCTGGGGCACCCACGTCAACAGGTCGCTGAGAGCCACCATGGGGTCCAAGGGACCCACACCAATGGGGCGCTGAGAGCTACCATGGGGTCCAAGGCTGCTTTAGCAGCTCCTTCACCCTGGGACATGGCTTGGGGAGCAACCAAAATGCCCAGTTCCCTCCTCCAACAGAGGCCATCTCTCACCCAATGGGAATTTACCGCTGGAGAAGGCTATAAGAATGCAAACCAACAGTGTTTATGTGAATCATTGTCCTGTCCTTCACCAGGGATTAGCTCAGATTTGTTTAGAGTAAGAGCTGCTCATACAAAAAATAAACAGCCAACTTCAGAAATGCAGATTGTAAGGAACTGACGGGTGTTTTGAGCAATCAATTTTAGACCCATCTTGTGCAATGTAGTGCAGTTGAACAAACAGAAGATGGCAACAGTCCATCAAGTGCCTCATCCATATAAGGACTTTCCTTTTGATACAGAAAAAAATGGCTTGAGAGAAAAATCCTGAAAACGCAGCATTCAAATAACAAGATGAAATACTGCATGAGAACACCTTCCATCAAGTTTTCTACTGAAACAAGGTTGCTTTATTTTTTTTTTAAAAAACGCTGTTTGTTTAGTTTTAAATTCTGGTTTATGCAAAATTAAAAAGTTGAGTGTAAGTAGTATAACAATAGAATTATATCTTTGGACTAATGCATAATTATAAAACTACTTACATTGTTCAGGGGGAATCATTTCTGGAAAGGAAGACAAGATGTTCTGGATATTTATCCTACTAGTCACTTCTTTTTTAACTGAAGGCTGCATTTACACAGGATTTCCTCTTAGGAGAAACAGTACTGCTGTTCCCTAGTAAGAATTTTATACCAAAAAATACATTACCGAAAGCAACTGCATGCAGGATGATGCCCCTCAAAGAATGGCCTAAAGATGCTCCCCCAGCTCCGCACTGCCCAGGACGATCTGCTCCGAACCCTGACGGCTGGGATGCAAACAGCCCTTCTCTGTAAAATCACCCTCAAAATCAGTTTACTTGATCCTGACAGGATGTATCTGTGATAATCCTTCAGCGCTCGTTTATATGCGCACTTATGTATACAACTGTGCTTTGAAGAGCCTGTTTGGGAAATATTTTCCCAGGGCTAAAAGTTAATTATGAAATAATATCCTAGTCCCAAATACCAAATAACTCTATTTAATTTGTCTGGGTTTGACATGGAATTTTGGTCCTTAGCAGTCCTTCTTGCACGGAGCACACAACTCACCAACATTTGTGATTTCTGTCCATTTAGGAAGCTCTGCGTTACACTGTAACCAAGCAGCCCAGCCAGCACGCTCCATGCATGGGTTATTGTGGAAATGGTTTTGACCATGCACTTAGAGACAGCTCCAGCCCGATACCTGTGCCAGGTTTTGTCACTACCTATATGATGCCCTGTACTTAAGGTTTCTCTAGCAATAACCTCTACTGTGGCTTCCCACCAGTGCAGCTTCCGAGGCATCTTAAAAAGGAAACTAAAACCCCCAAATCTAATAATATCTTCGTACTGACACAAGCTGGAATCTCACAAATTAAGCAATCATAATTGCATGAGTAGAGCAATCATGACAGGGCAAAAAATGTGCGTCAGCCCCATCTTTGGCTCTGCCTCCGGACCCTGCACCCCCCATAAGGAAAATGTCAGCGCTGAGCAGCCGTGGTGCCACCGAACCCGGTTAATGCCCCAGGGACGGCGATTCAGACATGTCCCTGTGCGGCCTCCAAGGGCTGCTCAGCAACGACGCAGACAGCAAAACCAGAACCAGCTGAAAGCATTTGCCGGCAGCTTTGATGGGGCAGAAAACAAAATCCAGAAGTCCTGCGGTGCTTCTGTGATTAGTGTGCCTTCCAGTGGGATTATTCTATAAAAAATATTTACCTTATCATCCTGCTTTTATCAGCTCACAGAGCCTGGCCACAGATACAACACAATCCGTGCGCCTGCACATGTAGTAGGGTTGGAAGCACTATTTCATCAGAAGGTTTTTGTAATGGGTACAGACCTATAAGATTCGTAGTCAGAGATATTGCTTATATACGGCAATGGTTTGCTGGCGTAAGAGCCTTCATTTAGAAAGAAACGAGTCTGAACCTGTCAGCCCCCTCCTGAAGCAAAGGTGTCAGAGCTGCCACCCCAGCCTGCACGTCTGTCCTCTGGGACACCACGAACGGGATCACCCCCAGCAGCGCCTCAGACACCAGGGATGCTCCAACACCATCCACCTGGTACAGAAATCCATCAGCGTGACCATAAGAAAGGTTCCCCTTCAAAGGCACTGAGCTGAGAAAAAAAGGTTGAATTATTTTCTTAATAAAATGACAGCTAGGCCAGCAGAAGTGAATTTTGGTTTCTGGGGGATGAAAGAGACTTGGATGGCTAAGGGTAAAACACGTTATCAGTTTGTTCTTAGGCCACCAAAATATCTGACAGACAGCAGGGGTCTTCTCCCAGCCATGCTCACCACTTGCTTTCTAACCTTTTGGAAACAGCAGCCATATCTTTAGATCCTTAAACACTCAATTTGGCTGACATTTTGGAAAAGTATCCATGTTTGCATAAGAAAGGGACACTGCAGTTTGCCCAGAGCCATTCCAGAGGGTGACACCGTGCACAGCGGAGCCGTCCCACCCGCCCCCTTTAAGCTCTTAATCCTCTGCCCCAGACAACTGCTTACTCCTCCCTGAAGCACGCAAAAAATGATCTGTGCTGCAACATTGAATCCAGCACAGAATGGACGCTTACGCCTGAAAAAACTGCACTTCTCCTTCTTTTGAGATTTCACAAACTCGTGGGGAGCTGCAGTTTTCAGTCTTTTACTGGAAGCAGCATTGTGACTGACGTACTTAGTTCTGGTTTAACAATTCTAACGAGTTTTAACCAAGAATAGCATTTCAACCCAAAAAGCGCAGCCTTGCTATCAGGCAATCCTACTATGACATCACTTCAAAATACAAACTAAGAAAAAGTCATCCCCAAAGCTGCGCACCCTTGGATTCTGTCTCCTTTCAGCATATTATCATCTTTAAATCACTTCACACCAATGGCTATGGAGCTTGAACCATCTGCTGCACCATGGGACCTGCACAGCTTCTCAGAGAGAAGCCACATGGCAACCAAAAACCAGTGCTACCCCAGCTGGTGCTGGCGAGGCTTGGACCTGCCCAGCCTTTTTCCCTTTCCACGCACACTGCTCCTCATGACCCCAGCGGGGACGACCAGGGACACATCAGCCTTCTGCCTGTTGCACCCATTGGTGCCAGCGCTGGGTGCAGGGACTCTGCACAGGAGAGCAGCGAGGCCGGCATGGCCCCCCAGCCCGCACCGAACACTGCATCGTGTTTCCAGCATAGGGACACTCATGGGAAACCCCAAACAATAAATAAAACGGGGAAAAAATACAACAGGAAGAAAGCGAATCAAGAGGGTGACAGGAGCTGTCCCTAACTGGACTGGACACGTGGTGGCTGTTTAAAGCCACTGGAACAGCTTTGAGCATCTGATATGAAAAGGGGCATTTTGAAAGCTGCTTTTAAGCTTTTCCTCCTTTGCCTCAATTACACCAAACACATACAAAATTGTGTTCTTCACTGGCTTTTAGAGGCAAACACAGTTATCTTTATCTCCTTCTGGGCAATAAAGCTAGGGAGTTACAGCATTAAACTGCAAGCCGGAGCCACAGGGTCACACAGCCCAGCCAAAGATCCCACTCAATTTATTTTAAAATACTTTGGGTTAAACTCCCCAGCAATATTTTGCAAAGCACAGAAAACAATGCCTGATATTGCAAGACCTGAATGGTCACTTTTGACTTCAACCTAAAGAAACTTTCCCTCCAGAAAGACTGGATTTAGGACTCTGTTGAAGGACAGGCTGCATTTAACAACTTTTCCATACTCTCATTCTGGAGATGCAAGTACATTGCCTAAGTAGAGCCAAACAGAAATTGCTTTAAAAAAGGTCTCCTGAAGTTTCAGCGGGCATTGCTCTGAAAAGCCAGACCAGAGATGGAAACAAAGGCTGCCCGTGCAGAGCGCCTTGGGGCACGGGGCTCTGGTTGTCACTGTGTCACCACAAACCAAATCAGCCTTCCAAAACCGAACCTGCTCCCATTAACGCGCCTGGTGGAAATCAACTGCAGCACCAACTTGCACGGATGGATTGCTACTCCGAGTTATTCAGTACAAATTATTTACACAATATTCTGCACTGGTCATAAGTCTGGTGCTAGCATTGTTTTCCTCAGAGGAACAAAGTTGGAACACAACTACAGGTTGTTAAGCACTCGCTCACCCAGCACCCAACCCATGAGTGCTTACTTTGAGCTCTGTTACACAAAGCTGAAAACAAGCCCAAACACAGCAACTGGCACTGCACGAGCTGCTCCCTGCACCCCACACTCAGCTCAGCAGCACGGCCATAGGCGCTCACACCAGACAGCTCCCTGTTCACACTAGCCGGGCTGACAGAAACAAGATGCTCCACTTTCTGTCTCAAAGCACTCTCTGGTTTTACTTGGGGGAACACAATGCAGCAGCAGGGGAGGGATGGGGAAGGATATCCAAACAGCTACCACCAGAACTAAGTGATATATCTACTGTACAACATCAAAGCCCATGTCTAGGCTGCATGGGAACACTTCATGGTTTGGCGGGTGACCCCAGGAGAGGACCTGAGTGTTGGAAAGCACTATGAGCCCCTTTTAAACAAACTGTAATTTTTCAAGAGACTCTCAATTCAAATCAAGCCTTTCAAGTAGGGAATAATAAACACACAATCAAAATCCAAACACACGATGTGCATGCATTAAAAACTGCCCTACAATTTGGCTCCTACTGGAGATGCACCCCAGCTCTCTGCTGCAGCTCTGCCTGCCCTGCATTGGTGCGGATGGTCACGTGCTGTCCATGGGCTTTCATAGAGATCCAAAATATCTAAAACACAAGTTCTGTCCCATTGACAAATGAACACCTTGTGACCGATGACAACATTCACAACTGGAGATGACAACTGCGGCAGACTCGCTGCTTTAGGACATGCAGAACTGGCATCTTTTGGGCAGTTCCCGTTTCCAGCCTCACAGCCCAGTGCTGGTATGAGTGTGCAGGTCCCATGTGTACCCACGCTCCTGCAGAGCCAGAGACCAACCGCCCACCACACGTGGGCAGTTTCTCCATGGAGAAACACCTTTTTTGGAGAGCAAGATGCACCCCACAGCACTGCTCGGTGCTGGGGCAGATGACACCACACTGCTGAGATGACTGCCAGATCTTTTACAGGAAACCTCTGGTTAGTGGCGAAAATTACAGTATAAACCTAACAGGCGAATCCCCTGATGGCACAAGATATTCAACGCACAACAACTCTGAGTGCCAACAGATATTTTCATGGACTTTCCAATTAAGACACTGCAGAGCACAGAGTCTGGGTCTGTGGATTTTGTGTCTCTAAAAAAGGAAATCTGCAGGCAAAGCATAGAGGAAGTTTACTGTTCTTATTTATAATAAAAGGATGACAGAATCCCATGACTGAAAGTTTTTGTAGCTGTCTCCATTGAGCAGGAAAGGCAATGCGCAACCATGTACAGAACCGAGATGTGTCTGGTTCCTCATGGTCACTTGGTTATAACCTCAAGGAGCACTTACTCACTGATAGCATCCTGGAGGAAACAGAGATCTCTCTCTTATACTCAGATGAAGGTGTAAGCGTGATGCGTTTCTCCTCTAACCAGAGTGGTGAGACTGCACAGAAAACCACTCCCAGGATGGGACCGTGCAGAGAAGGGCAGCTCCTGCTCTGCAGAACCAGAAACTCACTTGCAGCATGACGGGACAGTCACATCTGAGCAGGCACACTCCAGATCACTCCCTGCTCTCACATCCATCTCAGTTACCTAGGAGAGGTCTGCTTTATATACCTAAAAATAACAAGTTAGTGAGTCATTCAGGGACGGAGGCAATCAGCTACCCAGGAACATCACGTTTCAGGAAAACATAGGAGAGAAACTGCTCTGTGCTGTAGAGAAGACGAGATCCAGCTCAAGCTTTCCATGCCCAGGAGCAAGGCACAGCTCTGCATATCTGCATCTCCTGGTATAGCACACCCACAGTAAGCCCAAGATGCTCTAACATGTACTTGTTGCAGTGGAGTTCTGCTCTCACGTACACACAAACGAAGATCATGAGCCCTGGATGCACTGAAATTGGAGAATAAAAAATCTGAGGATAGAAATAACCTAATGAACTACAGTGCTTCCTCCCCACTCTGCCTACAAGTAAAAGGGTCCTGCAGCAGCAGGGACTGCCGCAGCACACCACCATTCCACCAAGTCTGCTGCAATAACGGATCCAGTCCCTCTTGGAAACCCTGATTCTGCTCAGCTCTGCTTTGTAACCGCCCCCTCAGCTGCTTTGCAAGCAGAAACGGAGGGTAAAAGCCCTGCTCCTCTTCATGCAGATCCCAGGGAAGGCAGCATGCGTGCTGGGGCCTTTGGGAAAGGTGGGCAGGGAAGGGAGGAGGAGAAAGCAGAAGAAAAGCTCCCCATTCTGCATTGGAAATTGAAGGTGAAGGAAACCTGGCGAAGTGGCTGCCAGCATGGGCTGAGCTCTGGACTTCACTGCCAGTTTGCATCTTCAAACGAGAATCTCAGCTCTGTGGCATTTTACTCTGCCAGAGCCCAGTCCTGCAGTGGCAATGTCACCATGTCAGCTCACAGGGAGGACCATTTCTGTCACACCAAGGCTGGCAGGGCAATACATATCATTGGCTGCAGGCTGAAGTCCTGATTTCCTGATGGATCTGCAAAAAAGGTTATTCAGCTCTCAGCTGAGTGCTCAACTGCTTGAAGCAATGGGAACAACTGTTGAATGTTTCAGCTATTTTCACACTGCTCAAATTTTCCCTTTTGCCAGGTCTTTGAACAACGGCCTCCTTCAGCAGAAGTCTGGGGTGCTGCACGTAAAGTGAGAGCTGCCCTTGGGAGGGAGAGATTTAATTGAGGTCGGTGGACAGACCTGCTTTGCCAAGAAGTTCCCTTTATTTCATGTTTCACTTGCAAATTCACTTGTTTTAACAGACTGCACTTTTCTTCCTCTTCTGCAAGAACTTCATCTGGACACAGATGGAAAATTGCTTATTTTTAGTTTTAGGCTTAGATGAGGAAGCTATTGGAAAAAGTTTGTCGTGGGTCACGCTCTGAAAGTTGACCTCGGTCCCAAAAGGGACATTGAGGCTTCTGCTGCTGCTTCTGGAGAAGAGGAAAAACAAGAAAGATTTTCTTTTAGAATGAATTACAAACTGTGTCTCAGAGGAGCAGAGGCTTTTAAAGCACTTGTGATCAGCCAGAGCCTTATCTGAACCATTCCTCTCATCCCGGCCCGTGGTACCAGGCCCTGGAGCCGAGCAGGGGATGGTCCCCATGGAGAGAGGAAAGGGCCCAAGCAGGTGTAGGCACACAAGGATGCTGGCCGTGCAGACACACACAGGGGAGCAGTGGGCACAGGGAACAGAGCAGGGCAGGATGCACTGGGTGTGCTGAAGGGTCATGCTCGTGAGATGGGTGCAGGACAGGGGGAAAAGAGCGAAGGGACACACGGGTACTCCTCTGAGCCTTGTCAGGACACTGGGTGAAACTTGCAACCTTTGCCACTCACCACCTTTTCTTGAGCTCTAAGTTTAAGCCTTTTTTCTCCCAAGGCACGTGAAGGGCTTGGACACTTTAGATGACCTTCCATTTGCTTGAAACAAGCCTGATAGTACAAGGTGTGACACACAAAGTCCATGGGACATGAATTCTAAAGTCACAGCCTGCCAGCTGCACAGTGATGTGCCAGCAAAGCAGGCTGTGACTGAAGGGGGCTGCTTGCAGGAGCTGCCACAGCAGGAGGACACTGCCCAAAGAGGAAGGAGCCTGGGGCCAGACAGGTGAGAGGGGCCCAGAGCGTGACTCAGCCCCTGAGAATGACCGAAACCCAAACCCAGCAGCACAGTGCCTGCCTGACAGACCCCAGGAGCTCAGTTTCGGATTCCCAGAAAGGCCAAATGCTCACCTTGCTGCGGAAACAGAACATGGGGGACGTTAAAAAGTGTCACTGCAACGACCATCCAAACTCACCACCCAAAAGCAGTTGGCAATTATGGCTTTGATCCAGGAGTCTCATAAATAACAGAGGTGCAGGAGTACTCACAACCATGTAAAGGCAGTTTTGTCTCTGCAGATACCCCCTTATTTCACCAGGAAAGATTCAGTGAAGTTTAGGGGAAGGAAGGGACCGCAGGTTCAGGTGAACATGCACCGGCTGCAAGTAAAGGATGTGCATATGGCAGCAGTGCACCTCCACTTGTCCATGCCTTTGGGCTCCTTCTTTTGAGGGGATAGACACTCACAGAACGAAAGTCCATAAGAAAATTGTGTATTTAATGGAGGGCTTGGGTTACACATTGTAAAGCAGAGCTCAAGTCATGGGCTAAATGTTTATTCTAATGTATGCAACTAACTTACATATTTCACTTTTTAAAAAATACTCATACAAACCTCAACTTCTCTCCCCAAACCTCAGATCTCCCTCAGAATATACTACTTTCCCAGGTTCATAGAAAATATATTAGCTTTTCCATTATCATGCATTTTCCCTAATCTCATGCTTGATTTCAAAGCCTCCCAGTAAATGCATGGGAAGAACTGGAGGGAAGACAGACAGATGATTAAGGTTAAAAGAAAATAAAATTTAAAAAAGAAGAAAAATAAAAAGCCATCCACCAAAGATTCGTGGCTTATCCCAAGGACACAACCCTCAGCCCTTGAGCACGCCCCGAGCAGCCCCCACGTAACCCCGTGAGCTCCAGCTCACTCCCATTAACAAAAACAGAAGCCATCGGGGCAGCAGGCTGTGCGGAAAAGGTCACGGCTCGGCCTGGGAACAGCTTCAGGAAAGAAAACACAGCCCTCAGCCTCAGCCCGCTCGCTGCTCTGCCGGCCGCACCAACGCGCCTTGCTGGAAACCTGCTCAGCGCCGACCTCCACAGCAGCGACCGCACAAACAGCACGGACCGTCCGCAGCGCCCCACAGCCCCACTGCGTCTGGCGAGGCACAGCTCAGCCTCT
>NW_010172172.1:0-2933 GCF_000695765.1 Mesitornis unicolor | reverse complement strand
GGTTCCCTGACCCCGCTGAGCACATCTCTGCACTTTGGGACATTCAGGGGAGACAGGTGAGGGCGCACAGGTGGTCGTGTTTTTGTGCAGCAGCCTTCTGTCTAGGCACAGGATGAAGAGAAGCTGTCAAGAATATTCATAGCTAAATATTTATAAGTCAAGAAGACAGAGAATGTAAAGACACAAACAGCAAAAACAACACCCTCCTTTCTCCAGGGCTGCCCTGCTCTGTCTCAGAAAGAAACTGGTCAAATCTGAAAACATTTCAAACTAGAAACAGGACTGAAGTAGAACTTTGCATCAGAACACCACATCTGGACTAAACACCTTAGCTCAAAAGCAGGCAGATATTCATCCTTGCATCCACATTCACACTTCTCTGAAATCCCAAAATTTGGATGTGAACTAAAGCAGAGAAGAGTTCAGTACACAAGCTTGAATCTGAAACCAGGAACCCATCATCTGGGGAGCTGCTCCTTGTGCTTTCTGAACAAGAGACCTGTGCTGAGTGATCACAGAGCAACGGGATCCTCCTCCACTGCATTCCTTCTCCATTCCATCTTTCAAACCATACCTGATAACTCTTGAATTAGAGAGAAAATTAGAAGAGAAAATTAGAGAAAAAACCCTGCTTCATGTTAACACCTCGTTAAACACTACTTATTGTAATTGCTTGGCAGCAGACCAAAGGATCTCCCTTTAAGTCATAACTTACACTAATACTATTATGCTGCTGCCACCGTTCAATATCCAAACACCACTTCAGGTATGGGAGATGGTTTGAGTAGTTCACCAGGGTCTTTGCTGCCTTGCAAGGACCCTCTCTCAAGCATTCATTTCTCTGCCTTGAAGAGGCCCTAGCTGCTTGTACCTACGGTTGCCAAGTTTGGGAACCCTGGGGCTTGCCAGGATCACGTTGTATGGATGAACACTCACAGTGGTTGTGCTCACTCAACACATACACGTGGGTGAAGATCTGTGTCCACCATGCCCAAAGTGATGACCAGCGGTCCAGCTTTTTCACTCATCACATCACTATGTAGCAGAGTACAACGCAGTTGTAATTTCTAGGCTTAACTGAGTCCAGGCTTTTTGTGAAAATGAGAGTAGTGCTCTCATGCTGTGAACAGAGAGGGACTTCTGTGTCTCATCATACGCTGCATCCAAAATAAGGGGTTCAAATAATTAACACACCCAATGCTTAGTCCCTCAAAAACTTCACATAGCAGCCAGTTTTCAACAGAGCTGTGCACATCTAGGAACAAGGGGAACTGCAGCTCCTGAGCTTTCCCAGGAATTATATTCTTAAACAGGCTCTGAGCTCTTCTAAATATTTGTCCTCCAGTGTTTGTGTTGCAGACGTAACCCAAAAATCCCAAGCAAACATACTTTAGTAAAAGAAATCTGTATTTAATGATTTATAGGGGCATTATAAATGAGTGTGATGGAAATGCCCACTTTTTTCTTGCCACAGGCATTCATCCCGATTCATCAGCAAGGCACAACAGCTTAGGTAGCCAAAACAACTGGATTGCAGTGCTTCTGACTTATTTTCCTTGGAATATACTACATTTATTAATTAAACAAAGTAGGTTGCTCGCCCACTTCAAATCGACTCCCTGCTCCCAGAATAAGCTGCTTTTCAGTTATTCTGAAAGACCTCAAAAATTTAAGCAATGTTTTTGGGAATACCTGAGACCCAAGAGTGCAAGCTGCCTCAAACCCCAAGTGTGTTCCCACTCTTCTCAGGCACTTGAATAAAACTTCTACTGTGCCATCAAGTAGCGATCCTGTTCCCTGACTGACAAATAGGTGGTTTTGCCTGTGCAGATATCCATTTTTGCAGCTGAAATGAAGATGCAAAAGTAGTTGTTGAAGATGCCTCTGTCAAAACCACCGATGTAAGTGTTAATGTTCATCAGAAACCTCAGCCAGACACAGGCATCAAGGGAAAGCCCCATGGTTTTTCACCGACTGACTTCAGTGGGCTTTAAACTGGAACAACTCCATCAGACACGATGGAAACCCTCCATGCAAAAGGCAAAGACCTGCTCATAGCTGCATTCCTTACCAATGCTTGTCAAGACCTCTCCTTACTGATGCTACAGGCTCGTAACTTTAATACAAACACATATTTACCCAATTATAGCACCCGTACTTTCATGTCTGAGCATATTACCCTTTCCTCTTTCTAGTCAATACTTCATTCCAAAACACGCTATTGAAAAGAGCAGAAAATCTAGCAGGCAGTTACATATATATTCTTTTTGCTTTAATAACAGATGATATCTCTTTCAAAAGATAAAGATATTTCCCCGCTCTGGGATGAGTTCTTTTCTTCCCAGATAAACCACTGTTTTGCGCATTACATTCGCTGCCTTCCAGAAATGGCAGATAATACTGAAGAGATTTAATTAATATGTACCACAGCATGACCTCGGCGGGGAGAACATCTACCCTGAAGGAGCAGAGCTGTAGGAGGTAATTAGAGCACACCATGTCGCTCTTCCATTGACATTTGCTGTTGACAGACTGCATGTAAAGTTTTCCTCTGTTTGCATTGACTTACAGTGATATAGATCTCCCCACGTAAAAGAAGTCTGGAGCGCTTTCGCTGTTTACAGTAAATTCAACCATCAGAGATGGAACAAAATCTTGGCCTTTTTAGAGCAACATGCAAAACCCCCACCAGCTTCCTGGAGCCAAATTTCTCCTCCACACAGTGTATTATGAAGAACTGCTGGTGTGAAACGCATCCTTTGAGAAGCGAAGAAATCCCATCCTCCTGTCCCTATTCTCTTCTTGCTTAAGAAAACAATAACAGTTTAGTGTGAAGTTGTGGTGAATGGAGCTAAATCCAGTTGTGACCAGGCACAAGTGGTGTTCCCAAGAGCTTGGTTTAACAGTCCTGTTTAACATCTTTATCAGTGATC
>NW_010172171.1:0-7659 GCF_000695765.1 Mesitornis unicolor | reverse complement strand
TTCCAACTCCTAAGATTCTGTGTGATTCTGTTATTCTATTAATCAGTTGCTAATTCCTGTTAGCAATTTCCTGCAGTGCCTTTGTCCTGACTATTTTTGGTTTGTGTTTGATAGGACTTAACGTGGTTTCACATGCCCCAGCCATGGCCAGCCCAGCTTCCTGGCTGGCAGTGGAGCACAGGATGCAGGCGTGGGGACCAGGAAGCCCTGTGTCCCCCTGGCCTCTAGCAAGCTATGATCATCAGCTGAAAGTGTGTTCATCCTACCTACTGAAAAATAGCACTGATGGCCCCCCAGAGCCCAGGTGGTTCTAGTTGCAGCAGCAGCACCCTGGCTGAGTGCCTTTGCCATCAGTCCTCTTGAAAGCTGCCCTCAAATAAAAGAGAGAGTGAGCTGGCCAGAGAGGTGCACAATTTATTTGTTTGGGATATTCCTGTAGGCAGTGCTCACACTGTGTCCCTGGTCTCTTTTTTCAAGGGACATCTAGGTCCTGTGTGGGAGATTTGTTCAAGTCATTGAAATTCCGGATTGAATCTGTGGCATGCATTTAGCGTTAACCTTAACCATCAGTGCCAGAAGACAGACACTGGTGGTTTGGTCCTCCACAGTGGCAAGGCAGGGGAAGAGGAATCCCTGGGGCAGGGGAATGGTGCTGCCTGGCCCCTGGCTGCTCAAAATGCACATAGGAGAGTCTGGAGTTCAGCTGGGGAGGGCAGGGCATCTGCAGCTCCTGTCTCCCTTGTGTGTCCACCACCCCAGAGGGCAGGCAAAGGGACATTGCTCACGTGCATGGAGATTGTGGACTGGAGAGCACAACTGGCTGCTGCCTCCTGCCCTTGCTTAGGGCTTCAGAAAGATTAATCGCTGCAGCACAAAGCAGAGGGGTTTCACATAAAGTCTGGTAAAGTCTGACATTTTTTATGGCAACTTTTTCTCACTGCATGTTATTTATGCTGTTGCTTCATTGCCTTGGTTCAGGCTTTTCTTTGGAGCACAGGCTGAGTCCACAGCAGCTCCTGCACCAGCAGCAGAGCCCACACAGGTTTTTCTGCTGGAAAATACGGGATCGTGGCAGGGGAGGGTAGGGGGTCCTGGTCCTCACCAGCTGCTGTGTCTCCTCTTGGGCCACCACGTGACTGCAGTGGGGGAACAGTCACAGTACAAATGACACTGCCACAAGGCAATCCCTGATCTAGATTCTTAACATCCAGGGTATAAAGCCATCATTTGGGTTCCTTTCTTTTGTTTGTGGTACCAAAGGAAACAACAAACAAGGAAAATCTTGAAATCCATACCTGAAGGAAATGACTGAAAACTATTTTTATCATTTGATCCTGTATAGATAGGTATTTTGGAAGCCCTGTTGTGTTGGGTTGCCAATCTCTTCTTATTCAGAGCTACAGAAGACCCAGAGATCGACATGATTAATCTCTTAAATAAGAGAGAATTAATGTTTTATAGGAATTTTGAGGGTGCTAATGTGTATTTAATATATACGCACAACTCATTGCAATTTTTTTTCTTTTTTTTTTTCAATTTCTTGGATTGACTCTTACTTAGCCCCACAGTCACCACACATTTTTTTCCAAGGCAGCCCTGGGAAAAGAGCAGTTTCCCAAGTTCATCCCACTTGCAGTACCTGGGACCAGGCTTTTGGGAGCTGTTGTCCTCCAGACTCCAACCAGGAGCCTTTCCCAACTGGAGGGCCAGGCCAAGCATGGGCCCAGTTGGGCAGATTTGTCACAAGACAGGATTTCCCCTCAACCTGACCAGCCATCCTCCTGCCCGGGCAGAGAAGCTCCTGCAGGACCTAGGATCCCACCCAGAAACAGCACCCACCTTTCTGTGGCGGGGGTGAAAATTGGCATCCTGTCACCTCCACATGGTGCCAACAGCCCATGTGATGCCTACATCCATGCTCCTTGGCTGGGCTGAGGAACACACCAGCACTTCACCACCATGGTCCCCACTGGGACCGACACCACGTTGGTGGTGGTTTTTAAGTGGAGGGAGGGCCCGTGGGCACACGCTGCGAGTGACTCACCACGTTTTGGAGAGCCTTGAAAGCTGGTCCTCCTGCCTAGCTCAGAAGCAGCTTAAAATGGAGAATTTCTGGGGGACTGTACAGCCTTCTCCAGGGGGCTTTTTGACTACAGGGCACTGTGACTTGTTTGTGGGGTAGCATGGCACTGGAGGGGCAGTACAGGGGAAGCAATTTACCTGGTCCTCAGCAGCATTCAGCATCTCATGAGCACTCAGTGGCAAGCACCATTATGCTAAAGCAAATTATTACCGCTGGTGTTCACACCCTCTTGAATTTCCCCTCATCAGAATGGGAAGAATTTGAGCCAAATGCATAGAAAATAATATCATGAAGAGAAAGATACTCTCGAGGGCGCTCTTGTAGGGCTCTCATGATCCAACAGCCCTCCTGTATGCAGTGATGGAAAAAGGATCCATACAGCTCTTGGGAGCAGCAAACACCATCATTAAAAGCAGAAAGTGTGCAGAAAAGGAGCACTCCTCCTGTTCAACGTGGAGGTGAATCAGCCTGCAGCAGCCCTGGGTGCCGCAGCCATGGTCACAGAGGGGCTGCAGCCTGGCCCAGCCTAAGCCCATGGCGGGTACCCACAGCAAAGGCCCTGCCAGCACTGAACCCCCCCTCCGGATAACTACTACCATAAAATCTCACCCCTCCCCATTCACTCCTTGACAAGCACAAGGAGCTAAATTATTCAAATAGACACACATGATGAATAATTCCAACACCTGTAATCATTAGGCATTTTTACTAAGCTCAGCAATTGCTTGTGCACATGGATGAGAAGAGGAACTTCAGTCACCTGATACCAATTTCATAATGAATTCTTCATTACTTGAAATTGAGGCAGGCCTTGGAACTCATTATTTGCACCATAAAGCTTCCTGGTTCCTCAGAAAAACACACCCCACCTCCGGCAAAAAAAAAATATCTCTGGATCTATTTATACCCTTCATATCACACATAAATTCTGCAACACATAACAATATACTTGCACTGCAGGAAGAGGCAGGATTAGCTTCGTCTGCTATCCCCTCTTGATCTAAAGGACATTTTTTCCAAAACAACGCATTCATCTTAAATGCATGGTTTCTGGTAAGGTTGGTCTGAAGAAGCACCAGTGCCACCGTGGCTCATAGCCTTCCAGAAACAAGACACAGTGCAAGAGTCCAGGCTGTCTCCAGCCAGGGAAGCAGAGCGGACAGGCTAGAGACACCCCAAAACTCAGCCTTTGAGCCTTAGCATGCAAAAGAGTAAATAAACAAGGAACAAATATTTTTAACAAATTCCTCTGAAATTTTTGCTATCAGCTGCAGGGGGAGCAGTATTTCCAGCAAATGTGGAGCCGGCTGGGAAAGTGTTAGAGCTGTCGGTGGGATATGAAGTGAGCTTTTTAGCTTGTCATTCAGATGGGTTATTTTCTTTTAAAAATTTTATAAATTAAGAAGGAGGTGAAAAAAACTCCAGCCAAATCGGATCAGCACAGAAGCCTCCTAGCAGCAGACAAATACAGCAGCAGGGTGTACATGGGTGTTGTGCCTGTTGTGTCTACCAGCCGCAGCAGCCCATCTGAGAGGTTTAGGCAAAGGTACCAAAGGGAGTTGGCTCTGCACTGGATTTTAAGCTTTGCTCATGCCACATTGGTCTTTTCCCTCTCCCCAGCTATCTGCGTGAATGAGCACAGCACAGCTCAGGTAAAACTCGATGGACATATCTGCTCCAGCTACTAGAGCAGCCATGGCCTTCATACACTATTTCAGAGCCAAAGCCTCTGATTTTGTGCATATCCTTGGCACCAGAGAGGCCCAGATGTCTTCATCTTCCCAGGTGTCAAGCCTGATGCTCTCCAGATGGCATCTTGATTCCTTGAAGCTTCACTGATTGAGTTACCAGGGCTGGATCAGCAATCCGGTACAGCCCACCCAGCCTGTTCCTGTCATGCTGGAGCACATTTGTCAAGCCTAGTATGTTTTCATCATGCCTTTCTAGATCTACTAGGTCGTGAGGAAAGGATGCCAGTTAGGCATGCTGATAACAAAGTTATCAAGCTAATAATTCAGCTGTTTAAGAAAGGAAAAAAAATAAGCAAGTAGAGCTGTTTGGCTAGAGCCAGTACCCAGCAACATGGGGGCCAGCAAGGACCAGACAGTCCTGCCTGCTGTCACACACGTCCTTCTTACAGAGGGTTAGATATAGTGTTCCCCTTCAGAAAACTAACCATTACATGTAATCTAAATACAAGAGAAAAAGTGTTCATTTTCAGACTGAACTATTGCTGTTCAGCTTTACTGTTTCTATTGAGCAGTATGCTTCAGCATCACGATCCTTTTTGCAGCAATACAGGCACAGATACTGTGCGTGTATTTCAGTTGTTTTACAAGTTCTTGTGACTTTCACAAACGACACACCAAATTTTGCCAGACACACACTTTCTATTGCATTAAATTCCCCTTTGGTGAAATAGTACAGTCTCATCTGCCCTTTCTTGCTCTACCTCCTATTTCACACTAAACTAACTCCTCTGTATTTAGTGGAGACATTTCACTCTACACAAGCTTAAAGACCAATTTTACCTAATTTCAATTTTTTACAAAATCTGTTCTGCCCCAGAAAAGCATCAGTGCACACTCATTTGACTATATTAAAAGCAGGGAAGTTCCTCTTTCACTCCTAAACTACTGTTTCACTAGCTCTGAGCCCAGGATGTTCAGCAAGCATTTCTTTTCCTTACATCCTCATTTCTAACCGACTTGCTTAGTTTGTCTGACCTTTGCTGCTCTGGCTCGCTTTCATTAAGGGAAGATAGCACAAAATCATCCATTTTAACAACCCACCTCACTCCATAATGGCCTATGATTTATACTTTTTGATTTTCACAGCGCTTACCTGCGCTATCTGCAAAGCATCCAGCACTGCAGAGGTGATGTGCGTGGAGGTGAGTCATAGGTGCCAGTCCTTCAAGCCACATGCGTAGGGGTTCAGCCTCTGGTGAATACTTGCCTGCTGATGTCCACTGTTTTCAGTTCCCAAGGGGTTTGTTTTGGAGGAGTCTGAAGGCCTTGATTGGAGAAATAAGGTGGCTGTCTTGAGATGTGCTGAGGGACATCAGGGACAGACTCCTTGTCCTCTGCACCCCCTCACACTCTCTCATGCCACTGCTTGGGACTTTGGGAACCCGCCAAACTAGCACCATGCTTCACCTCTCAGAGAGCTAGGAGGACAGTGAAGTGTCACAGGGGTGTTTAACAGATATCAGAGCTAGACAGAGGACAGAGAAAAGGATTTTGTCACTTACGCTTGTGCTTTCCACATAGGAATTTGCACATTGTGGTGGGATGATGGTCTCTGCCATTTAATTGATACGTGATACCACATGAGAATAGCAAGAACATACCAGGGTTTTTCCTCTTATCTTTCATAAGACTTTTTTTTTTTTTTAAAGTGAGAGACAAGGGAAAAAAAGAGGCAAAGATTTTGATTCAAGGAAGAAGCACCATGGAAACCCAGCTTTATGCAGTGCATGGGTCAAGAACAAGTTCCTCACTGAGTTAAATGTACAAATCCCCAAGCACGCCGAGCTGCACAGTGGGGTTCCCAGGGATGGTTGCTCCTCAGGTCCCTGTGAGAGCCACTCCATGTCCCAAAGCACACAGGGAGAGCTTGCTTGCTGTTTTATTGGAACGGTAAAACATAGACACTGTTCTTATTTATAGTGACAGCTAAACACTTTCTGTCTAAACTGCGTATCATGACAGTCAGCTCCATGGGTTCTTCTTTCCTTATCAGTATTGAAAGCATGAGCTTTTCTAATTCTATATTTTGCCACTTCTATAGTTACCAGTGCTGTATTATTTTGATGCCTCTAGACTAGAGCCCAGTCTCTGTGCCACAGCAGTTACTGGGCTGGCTCACTGCCCCTCAGGTTGTGGCATATGTCCAACATGTGGGGGCTCAGCCATGGGCAACACTGGCTTGACCCCCATCCTGCTGGTGCTAAACCTGATGCTATGCCCCCTGCACTGAGCTCCAGCCAAGCCCTAGCACACCAAGGGGGAGAGGGATGGTGGAGGAGACACACTCCCCACCAGCAAAGGGCATTTTGTTATGACAGCCCTTTCCCATTCCCTCCTAGCTCCACCACAGCACTGCTGGTGCCTCTGCCCCTGCCTGCCGGGCTGTGCTGCCTGCAGCAGCATGGGGCCATGGTGCTTCCCCAGCACTTCTGGGCACCCTTCAGTTATGGGACTTGTGCCGATAGGAAAGGAAAAGTGTTCACCATACCCAGCTTGTGGCCTGCAGCAAATACTGCTCTTTCCCCTTCAGTGAGGTTACCGAGTGCCTCCACAGCGTGCCTGTCTCTCCTAAGCCACAGGCAGGCAGAGACGTGGTTTGGTCTCGAATACTGGCGGTCCCACATGGACGAAAAGACCCAAACCCCATGCACCGTTCCCCAGGGTCCACGTGTGTGCACCCCAACAAAACTCTGGCAAGCCATTGCTCACACCCCACAGGCCACACACCTGTGCTGTCCTCTGCTCACCATGGACTACAGGCTCCAGCACATTTCTCACTGGACATCCCACCACCTCTGTTTGCTTTCTGTGGGCTAATGAAATAGCTTTGGGACTCACTAAAACAGTCAGATTGGCCAACTGTGCAATATGTGCTTTTACTTCCCCACAAGCAGAACACCTCTGAGCTTCCTGGCAGGATCTTGCCAAAGCTGGGGCTCCACATGGCCCTGGGGACATCTGTCCCTCCTCGGCTGGCCCTGTAACCACCCAGGACTTTCTGGGCAAGGAGGAGGATGACACTGCACTGGCTGTACCCATACTCCCCATCACAGCTTAGCAGCAAGAAGTTATGCCAGGCCAGTGTTTCCCTGCATGCCATTGTCCCAGGCTCTGGTTGATTTCTGTGCAATCACCAGGCAAAAGCAGGTCAGGCATATTTAATTAATTTCCCTGATGCCTACAGAGTAGACTTCTCTACATAATAGATCAGTTTTTTTCCAGTTAAACTGAAAAACCTTCATGGAAGTTTTAAAGACTCAGTATCAGACATGATCTTTGTCGAGCCTGAGCTAAGCCTTCCTGCCATCCTCTGCTGCATGTAACTGCAAGTCCAGACCCAATTAATTTGGACGTGTTCCTTCTAGGAACTTTCCCAGACCCACTCTTTCTTACCTTCTCTCTGCAAGGCTTTTTTAAGACTTCTCTTCAAATAAACTTTGATGCAAGACTCATTAAATTCAGGATTTAAACTACCTTATGAGGATTCTTTCTTAGGGATTAATAATTCATCCAGAAGAGTAAACAATCCTCATACGCACTAACTTTGATAAGAAAGTACTACACATGAGACACACTTCAAATTAGCACAAAAGAGGTTCAAGGCATTCGTTTTAAAAACACACTCCACAAAACCCCAGGGCTGTGCATTGCAAGCCTTCACTAAGGCTTCCTAGCGTTCTGGCTGCTATGTTTTAAAATAATTTTAACATCTGGGTTTTTTTTTTTGAAGTGCCATAGTTCCCTATTTATATTCACAGTACATACCTCTTACAGTTTCACTATATATTTTCAATATATTACAGTATATTGGTTACAGTAATATAT
>NW_010172170.1:0-41775 GCF_000695765.1 Mesitornis unicolor | reverse complement strand
GGTATCGAGGTGTTGCCGCCGCGCTCCGCTTCTTACATCTTCGGGGGGGGAAGAACCGCAGCGGAATGCAGGGTGACACCCCCCCACTCCCTCCGGCTGCGTGGAGGAGGGAGGGCCCCATGAAATGGGGTTCAGTCGGCGGGGTCTGCTTCTGCGCAGGGCCTGGGGGGTGCCTGCGGACAGTGCGGGGCCCGTCAGCCCGCTCCCACGGAGCTCGGAGGGGCAGAAGTTTGGGGCGGCGGTAAGAGCCAGGACACGCACGCAAGTAACACGTATAGGTCTGTTATACTTGGACTACTTTTTAAAGGATTTTGTTGGAGTTCCTTACAAGACGCACTTGAAGAAGTCTTGTGCATTAGTTACTGTTAAAAAAATGCGAAACTAAAGAGGAATAAATATGTTTCTCAGGAAAAGCAGGGAGCGTCAGCAGGAGGGTACTAAAGGCATGTCTGCTGTAACCTGCTCATAGGCATAAATGTCCCGGGAAAGGAAAGGGATAGCAAGGATGAGAAATCACAAACAGAAGTGAATTCAAGGTAATGACTAAGGTGCACTAAAAGGATTTTGTAATGCTAAGTGGGTGATAAATTAAGTTCAATGGTAAATAAGTGAGGAGTCATACGTATGTGGAAAACCACCTTAACTATACTTATAAATTTATATATATGTAAATGCCTTGTCATTTAGGAAAGATTTTTAGAGGGTCGATACTAATGTGAAAATGTCATGCTTGGCAGCTGTCAAAGACAAATAGAAAGTAACTCACTAAGACAGCAATAAACAAGACAAAAATCACCCTGTCACCAGTTACGTAGACTGTATTTTCAGTGCTGCATGCATTTCAGTTCTGCTGTCACAGAAGGCAGTTTGGAAAATGGGCAAAAGTGTGCCAGGGACAATGAGAGATACAGAATGTTTTTCAGAATAAAGGAAGACCAAATAGACCAAGACTTATGTCATCTTGTTGAAGCAGTGCGCTAACATCTTCATTTCATCTTTTAGAATGATAATAAAGAAAGAGAAAAAAGAAGTTCATGAAGAATCTGTACAGAAAAAGAAAAAGGTGAAAAGTAGTAGTAGTCAGACTATAATTAAAATTGAGAAAGATGTTCAAACTGTCATTAAAACTGAGGATGATGATCAGCTTGAGACAAAAACAAAGGTAAGGAAAAAGGAAAATTTAAAAGAAGATGAATGTTTAGACCAATTAGAACTGAAGAAGAAAAAGAAAAACAAGAAAAAGAGAGTTGACTCTGAATTACTGAAGGAAACACATTCAGAAAGCTTTGTGAATGTAGGAGGCCATCTGGATTTAGAACCTCAAGAAGAATCAGAGAAACAAATCAAAATTGTCAAAAAGAAGAAAAAAAAAGCCCAGTGTCATTCCTCCCTATCACTGCAGAATAATCAGAGTAGTGATATGAAGTTTTCAGATCATCATAGAGATGGTACTAAGGAAAATGAATTTGCTTTCAAAACAAGCAGAAAGAGTAGTTCTTTGGATGGTGAAGTAACTAGGAAAAAAAAGAAGAAAGGCATTTTTTCATTTTCATTAGATGACATCCAGGACAGTGAACATAAACATTCTGAAAAAGTTTGTAAAAAAACACACAAATACATTTCACAAGAAAAAGCTTTTACGGGTGAAAACTGTGGAACAGAGATTATCCAGAATGATGGAAAGAGTTATGTGAGAAGAAAGAAAAGAAAGAAAAAGAAAGAGAAGTCTGACTCTTTTTTACTACTAGCAGATAACCAGGACAATATCCATGGAGTTCCTGATAACCGCATTGCATTAAGTGACTTCAGAAAAAGGCAACGAAAGAATTCCCAGGAAATTCCATTGACAAACAAAGAGGGAGAGGACACTACTGAGAACTCTGGAAATATTGGAGAGACCAAGAGGAAGAAGAAGAGAAGCAAAGACGTTTCCTCCTTTACATGTGAAGATAATCGTGAGTGCAGTCACAGAGTGCCTCATAAGCGTCACCCTGCACAGCAAGAAGTTGAGTCTCAGGAAGAAGAGCTTTCTGGAAAAAAAAGGAGGAAGAATACCAAGAATAATAGCGAAGTCATCAAGAAGAAAAAGAAAAAGAAGATTCAGAAAGAGGAGGAGGGAACAATATGTTCTGAAGTTTCTATAAACAATAACAGTGTATCTAAAAGCCAAAAAATAACACTACTAGAAAGCAATACAAAGAACAAAGAGTGGGAGATGAAGCAAGCTGAACGTGTCGCAGGGGATGTTGCAGATAGGGTATTATGCAATATTAATCATATGCTCTTTGACGGAAAAAGGAAAAAAAGAAGAAAAGTAGTCCCACCACAGGACTTTGCTGAAGAACTGGGTTCAAAAGGGAACACAAACAAGAAAAAGATCAAAATAGAAGACGTGGGAAATGAGGCAGTGGTAAGTGGTAAAGAAGAGGGAATCTCTACACATTCCTGGTAAGGAATTGAAAGCTTTTTAGGTAGACAGTTCCCTATTTTGCAGTCTGTTCTGCCTGTTCAGACCCTTAGGTTACATTTAGGTCAATAGGGGCCTTCTCTGGGTTTTGAGAAACAGGATCTGCTGATCTATTGATTTCAGCAGGTAATAGCTGTGAAATACAGGAAGGTATTTTTTAATGCCTACTGCTGTAGTCATCTAGTGTTTCAAATGTGCAAATGTAAATATTACAACTAAAGCAAGTATAAGGCACATGAAAAAACATAATATGTACAGTCCTAAATGTTCTCTCCCTCCTTCAGTTGCTCTTAGCAAAGGGGCAACACTCCTATAAAATAAAAATTCTGAATTAAAGAAAAATAGATCTGTGCAAGGAAACAAATAGATACAAGACCTGTGTAAATGTAGCAGCTTTCTGTATCTAATGCTAGGAATTAAATACAGGTTCTTCAGCCTTTGTGGAGACCCAGACACAACGGTTTGTGTTGGGAGTGTGTATGCACAGCCGTCATCAGGTGCTCAGATGTTTGGGGGTTTTTACTTGTTTCTCCATTTGACCTTTCGAACAACAAGAAGTTTAATTGCTGGGATATATTTGTAATTAAATTGACATTGGCTTTTTGAGACTTGGACATTATTCGGGTTCTTGCAGCTGCTCACATTCTGTGGAGGCAAGATAGCCTAATGCTGTCAAGTATTGCATGATAGTGGTGACCAGTTAAAATGGAAAGCACAGCAATACCTTGCGAACAATTGAGGAGAAGAGTGTAGGACGATGCATCTTTTGTTTCTCTTCTCCATATTCACTTCTGTATAATAAAAAGTACTTTAGAGAAATTCTCCTGAAGATTGCAGAGTCTGGGTAAATCAGTTCTAGAGAAATCTTGTTCCTGCCAGGCCAAAAGACAGATGCTGCTGTAGTAAATGGTGCTCTTGCATCTAACTGTGCCGTAGCCCTGAACCATTTTCAGGTGTACAGTGTATTCACAGACACTGCTACGTGCCTTGAAAAATCCACTGTTGGGCTTGTGCAGCAAGCAAAAGAGTAAGTTTTTAAAGACAGTGTGGTGTGATACCCACTTAATATCAGTGACTGATACTGTTCCCATTGGATGCCACTGCAGTCAACTTGGGCAGAGTGAGGAGCGAGGGCTGAGTTTACTTCTTTGAAGCTGTTTGCCTGCAAATAGCACAATCCCACCTTGTGTGAATGTGCTGCCCTTACCTGAAGCTGGGGGAAGGCTGCCACACCTCTAGAGAGGGGGTCATTTTGCCAGGCAGTAGCCTTCAGCTACAGGTCAGCAACAAGCAGTTAGGAATGGGAGTGCACCCTTCCTCCTTCTGTGTCTGATAAAATAAATTAAAAAATGTTGCAGCCGTTTGCAGAATCCTGTCATAACCATTTTCCTGCTTGTTTTAATAGATCTAAAAAGACAGTACTAGGCCATCTAGAAGTAAATTGGGGTTTTGTTTTGTTTTTTTTATTTTCATCCAAGAGAACGAGCTCCTTATTGCAGACAGTGTTCTCACATTTTTAGCGTGTGTGTGAAATCAACGTGTAAAAGGTAGCTTTGGAAAACGAGGTAAATCATTCATAGCTTTAAATAAAATGTAAACTCTCAAAAAATTAACAGCAGCTTCTGCTGACAGAAGTATGTTACAAATCTTTTCCTTCTCTCAGTGTTCCCTGGGTATTTCATGCTTGGATTATTATGGTAGGTGTATCAATAGATCTTCCCTTTGACCACCTTTTTCAGGTTGGTCTAAAGCTTATGGCTCTAATTTACCACTATCCTGGACTTACTACTAAGCCTGTTACACTGGATGCCCAAAAATCTTCTCCTTATTACAAATTTAAAAAAGAAAGGCTAAGGGCAGTGATCCAGAAACACCAGTTAATGGGAGCAAAAGCTGCTGAAGGGCTCACTTTGTGGAAGAATTACCAGTATCGGGCTGGTTGGGGACTCAGCCACTGGTTTCCCTCCTACCATCCTGCCCATCCATTCCTGCCACAGCCGCTCTGTCTCTTCACGTCAGCTCCCCATTTCTCGCTCTCAGACATGGAGCTAACATGCTGCTTGCTGCCACTGTAGGAGACACCTCATGTATGTGTCGCGCCTCTCCTTGTGCTCTTTCCAGACTGGGAGCTCCCTGGAGACCATCATCTACTCTGCAGTTTTACAAGACAGAGCACAATGCAGCTGCCTCTCAATGGTTCTTTTTTGTTTTGTTTTGTTTTGTTTTTTAAACAGGCTAGTGTGATCAACATGCCCCAGGCTTGTCCTGTGCCTTCAGAGAGACTATGAGCTTGCTAACAGTTTACCAATTTTTTTTCTAACTTCCACTCTTTCTGTCCCTTATTTCAAGTATAAAATTAAACTTTTATGAAACAGTTTAATTTGAAATGACCCTGTCTGAAAAGGTTACTGTATGTGCCAGTGATGTTGGCAGGTCCATTTTAATATGTGAATCTGAAAAAAACTCCTTATGCTAAAAAAAAGGATTTCTCCCTTGAGGAGGGAAATACACATGCTTAATTGGCATTTCCAGCTTAGATATTGCTATTTCTCCTTGCCTCAGAATAGTATTACTGTACTGCTTAGTGTTTTTACTACTTTTGTGGTCAGAGCTGTGTAAATTCTAATTAACTAGACTGGATAAAAATGCTTATACAGGCTTTTTCCTATTTTACAGGAAGAAGTGGATGATGTAACTATTGTGCAGGAAAAAAAAGGAAACTGTGATGAAGTTAACATAGACAAGGTATGCTTTGTCTTAATGGTGTAAGGTTTAAAGCAAGCCAGCATTTAATGTATGCATAGAGTTTGTAATAAAAAACTTGCTTTGTTGCTTGTCTATGCCAAGACTTTCCAAAATAGAGCTCTCTTTAAAATGTGCTTCACCTTCTGTGGGCTAAAGCCAAAATGTACAGCTCCAGTCAATGTCGGACGCTTCTACGTAGCTTATTGGGTTAAATACTGGTTTCTTTGCCTCTCATCTATGTTGGCAGTTCAGGGGAGCTGTTCCTGCAGTTAGAAGATTAAACATGTCAGATGTAGCAGAACGTTCATTTAAAATACCAGTATAAAAATCAGTTCTCATGCTGTGTAAAAGGACCATATGCAACTTTTTCATTATCCTTGCAAAATCTTGAAGATAAGCTATTTTATTCTTCCCTTGTATTTTCATTATGAATTAAATTAACTGCCATTTAACACACAGAAGATACCTTCTTGTGCTGTTTTTTCTGCATGCTAGGTGAGGCGGCAGGCTCTGCAAGAAGAAATTGATAGAGAATCTGGCAAAACAAAGGTTTTCAGTCCCAAAGTGAAACAGGTATGTATGAACTTGGACCTTGATCTGATGGAAATGCTGTGTCCTAGAGCAAGTTCCTGATAAAAGCACTGCACTGGTTTTTTGTACATGGCTCGAATACATGGCTTGTCACAACAGTCTTCCTTCTGACTGTAAATTTATCATGCTATAAAACAAATTAATACAATCCCAAGAGAGACTGGGAGCTGACCAGTGAACTCCAACAGCATTTGGCTTTGTACAGAGCTCCAATTCCCATCATCAGTCCTCAAAAGCAACATTTTCTCTGATTCTTCTGGAGAATGAGCTGCGACATTGCTACAGAAGCATTTTCTGCTTACTAATATACATACAACTAATATACATACAACTAATTCTAGGCTATGGATACAGCAGTCACTGAATTGTATCTGTATTGTTATCTGGAAGACTTTGAAGACATTCAGGAATGGGTGCAGGTGGAAGGGTAAAAGGGAGAACAACTGATAACGCATGTGTGATATTTACAGCGAGGTTGCCTCCTACTCAGCCTGCCTCCTGCCAGGTTTACAGCACAGTAGTGGAAACTGTTGTGGTATTGTTTAGCAGGGATAATAAGATTGAGGAGGAGAGAAAGCTTTGCTAGTAATTCAGGATTCATAGTTGTTTTCACAAGACTGCCAGTATGCCTAGAAAGTTGCAATATACCTCAAGCAAATGCCAGAAAAAACTTCTGTATATTTTTACCTAGTGGGAGGCAGACTGCAATAGCTCTGGAACAGCAACTATTTAATAGTCTCTGAAGTCATTGAGAAAAATGACAGCCTTGGCCGGGGATCTCAGTTCTTCTGTCTCTGCGTAGTAGTATGCAGAAGAATAAAAGCTATGAAAACGAATTTGTCAGCTTCACAAAGAGTGAGTTGGAAATGCTGCAGCAAAAGGTATGTGTAGTGCCTGCCAGCAATTCACTTTAAAAAAATTAGTTTGACAAACTATAATTATTTCTTGCAACTGTGCAGCTGTCTCCCATTCCAAAGGGAGGGGACACACACACTTGTGTGTGTGTGTGTGTGTGTACATGCACATGTCTGTGTCACAGACCTGGGCTTATATAGAGCAACTTGTCTTTGAGCAAGTTAAAAATACTGAAGTATTATGGATAGCTCTCTTTTAATAGCAGGTATTGTGGCCTTTGATAGTGAATGATACTCCAGCTTTCCAGTGTTTTAACTTAAAAAACCTGCTACAGCTTGCCTGCAATATTGTGTAGCATGCTGTGTGTCATGTTGGCTGTCTAGTGGAGAACGACTGTTTCATGCAAGCTACAACTGTTCAGTTGGAAGGATTTCAGGCCTACAAAAACACACTACTAAATTCACATTTTATCCTTTGATGCAGCCAGCTCAGTCTAACTAACAATCAAACATTCTTCCATTCAATATCACTTCAATATCATCATTTTTTAAAGAAAAAATTAGGAGTGGCAGTCCTGCCAAAAATAGTTACAGATGACTGCATAGCTCCTAGCTATAGCTCAGGAGTAAAATTTAAGATCCTTAGATAATAAAGCCTGTTCTTAGGGAAGCCGTAAGTTCATAAACTTTGTATGTCATATGATGGCTCTTGGGTTATCCACAAACCGCTGAATTCTGATTTTACTTGAACGTTGCCTGTATTCTCAGAAAGGAGCCAGTATCAGCAGACAACAGAAAAATCCTGAAGGAGTGCAGTAGTTCAAAGAATACATCGAAAGGCAGAGTTAAGGAATGGCAAACTGCAAGGGAGGGGGGGCTTTAAGAGTACTGTATTTAGTCCTGTTGGATAAGGGTATGCCCCCAGTTTTTGCACCTATGCAGTATTAGTAGTAGTGGGATGAGAGTGCAAATATTATTTCAAGCATATGAGCCAGATTGAACACTGTCTCCAAAACTAAAATACTTAGACACTGCTGAAAGCAACAGCTATCTCACTAGGCAGTAGGAAAATGAAAAGAAAACTGTACTGTGCGACGGTGAAAAAGGATCTGACAATTGTTTTAGAGTAAGAGACGTGGTTGAGCAATGTCTGGCTCTTTGAGCTAGGTAAATATTACCCAGAGAGCAGAAAAATCAAGATTCCTAAAGACAGAGGGAAAGAAAATTCTGAAGGTGCATTAAACCCTGTCTCCAGGTTAAATGAACTGAAATGCTAATGAAGATGCACTCATACAGGGTTATATCGTTCTTTTATCACATCCTTTGAGAGGTACAACCTGTGGAATGACTGCTTCCCAGCTTTGTCAGCCCTGTCAGGTTTTTTTAGCTGCTTCCACTCTCATGGTACACAGCCACAAATTATCTTTCTCGGTCTTGGTATTACTTAATTTTAGCATTAACCTTGTTTTGCTTTACAGGATACAAAGCTTGGCCAGTGGAGTACAGCTGCTTTTCAAAGTTCTGAGGAAGAAACAAAGTTTTTCAGACTGATGCATGGCTTTAAAAAGGGCTCTGTGCCTATCCAAAATCACTCAGCACCTACGAACAAACTGAACATGGCTCTGAACAGGGAAGGGGAGGAGAAGTTACAGCAGGCTCTGAAGATGGAATTCGATAAAGCAATGGGCTTGAAGCAACATAGAAGAATTGGTCTTGGATTTCAACCTGCTGCCAACAAAAAAGTATACATAGACAGATATACATCTAGATCTATAAAATTTGAAGATTAAAAGTCAGAAGTAATAAAGAGAATGAAAATTCAGCAGGCAAATTTCTTTTTACTTTCCACATCTTTTTACTTGAAATAAAATGCAACATGTTTAAGAAATTTGATTTGTGAGGCACTTGTACTACAAGTTTTGAATTGTAGATTCCGCAGACTATGTAGAGCTGGGTCCTCACTTCAGCTAAACAGTAAGTTTTTGAAACCTTAATATTTTCTACAAGGCAAGAGACAGCCTTTGAGGATTGAAGATATATGGGCAAGTTGAAGCTGAAAGTTACAAGTTGAAACTTAGAAAGTTTTTTTAAAAACTGATTTCATAAACTTATTTTTAGCTACATCTTAGTGATTCAAAAAGATTTTAGTTTTCTGTAAAATCTTCAGTGTTACACTCAGTGAGTGGTACAAAGTGACGGTGTTTAAAGCAGCACTACTGGTACACCTACAAATTTGATGAGGTGAGACTTCTAACTCAGCAAGTAGTTTCTTAAATATTAGCATCTATTATAATAACAAATAACGTTCAACATCCTCTGTATTTTAATTATGCTCTGGCACTTGGATTTTCAAGCAGCAGCTGTTATCTGTAAATGAAGGTAAATGCTTTCTGGATAGCAGCACCAAATACATGGATCTAGACTTCATGGAAAGCAAGGTAATTTTAATAATGTGCTTATTTGGTTTATTGTACATCAGTCTGAATGAAGTTTTTAACCTTTGGATTTTCAGACAACTTGCACTTTCACTGGCTTTTTAATAAGAGTACAGAATATGCAACTGCATTTGTATATGACAAGTTCAGAATTCATGGGGTCCAAAGCAGTCTGTGTCTTGCTTGAAGTTACAAAAAGGTAGTGAACAAATAATGTATTTTATTACTGGCTGTGCCATTTGCTATGGGAGACAGTGTTGTGAGTTTTAGTGTAGGTCTGGTTCTTAAGCAGAACAAGGTGACCATCTCTATGTCCATGCCTACTGTAGTGTAATAGTGGCTGACTTGCAGCAGAACTGCAGCCCCCCAGAATTAGGCTACCATCTCTACTTACCCAGCTCTGTTTTTCTGCCAAATTTCCTATCCTTTTCAGTAAGATCATGCCAACTGATCTACCACATTTCTTGCTCTTTTAAGGCAACCTGACTTTGTACAGCAGTCTTTTCCAGTGGACTACTTTACCTGAGAGCAGCTGCCTCTGGCAGAAAATACACTTAACAAACCAGCAGTTGTTCCCAGTGCATTTTGGGCAACTCCTTGGGGCAAGTGAGAACTATGCAGAGGCTTCAGCTTAAGAGGTTGCCATGAATTCATTCCCATACCGGGGAAGAGGGAGCTGCTGAACTACATCCTGCAGAATCTGAACTTGTCTTTGAGGAAATCATCTCCTTTGAAGTGTCACTTAAAACCACCACCAACTCAGGGCGAGTCTGTTTTGCACCAGTGCTCTCAAAAGCTCAGTGACAGGCTTCAGCTGTTGCTTTACTTAAATTCAAGTAGTAGAGGTTCTGATGTAAGACAGATGCTGAATTCAGGCCCTCAGCTACTTGCTTGCCAAAAAAATGAGTTAAAATAAAGGAACAGGTAGGAAAATGTCAACTAGTGACTTCATTTAGGAGGAGAGGGACAGCATGTACAGCTTTCTGCAGCAGAGCCAGTCTTGGGTGGGTAGTGACTGCTCTCACACTGGCACTGGCAAAGATGCTGAAGATGATACTTGTCCTAGAGCCTTGCTTTTGGATAAGGACTCTTTTTCCCATCTGGAATTGTGTAACGTATATTCGCATGCTGCTCAATAATAGTTTTGTGGATGGCCTGGCACCTTGCTTTTGATACTGTGCACATGAAAATGTTTTAGTTTGAAAAACAAGACACATACCTGGGGAAAAACTGTCAGCTTTCTTCAAGCAGACTTGGTCTGGCCTGTATATGTGCTATATGCAGAAGAAAGACAAGGTCTGTAATAAGTAGAGTGCTTTAACTAAAATTAATTTTGCTTAATGTGGAAGTAAGCCAAAAGCAGTTCATTAGAGTGGCTGTGTTAGCTTCTAAGCTAGGTGTATAGAGTTTGCTCCTGATAACTAACCAAAGCTTTCTGCCTGTCATTGAGATATTTTTGCACTAATAAAAACAGTAGTAAAACATTTGAAAGCATTTCTCAAGGCAGTCTTGCATCAATAAAGAAACCAAAGTTACACTGTGCTCAAAAGACAATAGGCAAAAATTGGTGCGTGTATGGGGAAGAGGAACAGTTGGGACATTTGTAAGCCTGCTGTAAGAGTTTCCATTTTTGCAGAATCTGGAACAACTCCACGTTGGGTGTAGAGCAGTACATTTGCCCCTGGAGGACAGTTTCTGCCATACCACAGCTGCTTAGTGTGACCCACTTGGCGGTTTAGAGAGCTCAGAGTTTAATCTCACCCAGTTTGTGGTTTGTTTCTAAGCCCGACAGGAAGAATCATGTACGTGCTGTTAAGAGTTGTTTCATCCAGTTGCAGCAAGAAGGAAAGGTAAATGAAAGATGGATATGATAACATATGCAGTACTATCATTTCATGATCTCTGGGTGCTTTATATAGAATTATTTAAGAGAAGTCAGTATTAATTAAAATAGCTATATACCAGAAGTTGGAAGTGTTCTGTATCAAGCTGATATCACTTCATAACTGTCTCGTATTCCTGCAGTTTTACTCAGCTTACATATATAGTCTACCAGGACCAAAGGGTCCTAGTTCAGTTCTTTACAACCTTAACACAAAATACGTATTTTAGATGTATCCTGCTTCAGTAACCACTGAGGAGATGAAAAACATGCAACAAGAATGGTTTAATAATTTGTGTAGCATTTATTATCAGCTTGCTAGCTCCTTAAATATATGGTTATTACTTGGTTAGCCTTAACAAAATAAAATATTTTTATGCAAAAATGTATCTTAATATTCATATAAGGATTTAGCTCATTAAAGTACTTATCACAATACAAAAGCAGCACTAGATGCAATGTCTCAATATGGTTCCTTACCATGGGACAAAAGTGATGAAAGTGAAATTTATTAGGTGTAATAGCAGTGCATGTAACTAAATTCCACAAGGGTAAAGTGATAAATTTGTATATGCAAAGAAATATCCCCCAGAACAAACAGATGAACTGCATATTGTTTTATTTAGTGAAAGCGTACTTTGCAAATATAGAGTACTTTGCATACATTTCCATTTTCCTTTGCAGACAGCACTTAAAGATTCCTTCCATTTTACAAAACACCACTGAACTAAAATGAACGCATAAATGTGTCTGTGAAAATGTACTGGAGAAATTAGAACAGTAACACCTCTGCCAGTTTTCTCTTTTACTGGAACTGACCAAACAAATGTTGGCAGCATCCTAAAGCAGAAAGACGATTTACTAGGATTATTATATTGAAATGCTGCTTTCTACATAAGGGAAAGACTATCCTGCAAGTGGGATAAAGTTGGAGGCTGTGAATTAATCCATGTAGGTTATCTTCTTCCTTTGTTGCCAAAATGGCAACAGATGAGGTTTTGAAAGGCTTTTGCAACCGCAGAGATTCAAAATACCACCCCCCTTTACTGAATCTAAATCAGCATTTCAAATAAGAATATAGGGAATACTGGAAAATTCAGATTAAATTATTGCACTCAGAACAGTTTTACCTGAGTCCAAGTAAACCTGTCACACTAAGTAAAATAAAAATACACTGAACTCCAGTCAAAATCTAGACCAGTGATTTTTGGCCTTGGCTACATGTTCTCTTGTACAGATGACTCCTTGGAAGAGAGGCACTCATCAGGTCCTGGACTGCAGAGGAAGCCGAAGGGCCAAGTCTGTGAAGTGACTCATTTCAGGTTGTTTGCTTCGCCTCTTGATATATTCTAGCGTTTTCACCTGCATATGAAAAGTATTTTGAGATATTTAGAGTCTGTCATTTCTCATTTCATGGGCCATCATTCGATCTATGTGAGGGTGTTCTAGTAGGCATTCTCATAGTTTTCCCTAAATTTCACTGGTATTTACACTTCTTGCTCCAGAGCTCATTACGTGTATCTTTCTTAAAGGCTCTAGAATACCCACTTTCCAAGCTTACACAATGCTGCTCCTCCACTAAATAAAAATGCTATATTTCTCTTAAAGATAGTTTTCTGTACTGAAAAAGAAGTTATAGCACCCAATATTTCTAGGTTCCTTAATGTCTGAAATACATTTAAAATGGCTAGAAAGATAATAGACTACATGAAATAAGAGAAGCTCCTTATTCATTAAGAAGCATTTTAAAAATAAGCTTCTTTTTTTTTAAGGAGAGCCATTTTTAAAGAGATTAGGTTTATTCAGATCAAGAAAATGTTACCTTTTCCCAAATGAGGAGTTAAGAAAAATCTTAAGAACTAAAATGTCTCTGCATTATCTGTTTTCCTTACCATAGTCTTGGTGTCAGCAAAGCCATATTTCTGAGCAAGATTCCAGAGATTTACTGAAAGCTGGTTTAGTTTGTTGTTTCGCAGATCCCCATGAGTTAGAATAGTGTTAAAGAAATACAGTGCCAATTGACTCTGTCGCTTTAGGGTCTAAAATTAAAAAAAAATAAAAAAATAAAAAAATCTTGTATTGCTGTATAGTCATCCCAAAACATCCAGCATAACGTCACTGGGATCTCTGAACTCTCAGAAGTGCAAGGGCCAGATACTTACTCTAATACACAGCAATCATTACAGACACAAGAACATGTGCATAGTTTTCATGTTCCATTCAGAATGCAAGAAGTAGTGATAGTCACGGATCACCCTAAGTCACTGTAAATAAAATAATTACACAAGACTCCTAACATCTCATACCACTTTGACACACCACAGTATGTCTGACAGATACTTAAGACTCCCTACAGTTTCATAGAGATCACTCTCCCACCGACCAACACTGCAGCTCCATCTTACACAGAAAGCACAGCAGCATAGCGGTTAAAACAAAACTGTCAGCTAGGCGCCTCGATTAATTAACTTAATAATTCAGCCCTCTCAGTTCAATACGTTTTAGGGTAGCTGACATACAGCGTTCAGATGCAGAGTTACAGGAAGAATGAGGCAGAGACAGGCAAGAGGAGTGGAGTGATGTCTGTGACTCGTGCACTTCTGACACGATACCAATGCAGCCTCTGCCCTTTCCCTAAGGGACTGAAAGTAAATTAATCTCCTTTCTCACTGCCAGCGGAAGAGAGGTCAGATGCTATTAATCCAAGAAACAGCATACACTGAGCTATCGGTCCTCCAGATAAATACGGAAAAGGAGAAGCCATGCCATTACATAACTGGGTAACTAGAAAAGAGGACATAGCGTGCCCCGAACTTGAAGCATCGGACTCTACTGTACCTGCGTGACACACACAGTGGATTTGTACACGCAGAACAAATCTGACACATCAGAAATTGTGCACGCTCACACACACACATGCATATGCAATGCCCAGAGGTGCACAAGGCCCCAGAAGAAGTTCCCTGAGCACTAAATTAATTACATGAAACTACCAAGAAGACAGCTTGTTCTGTAACAATTATCTGTTAGCAATTTCCATCCCAGTAGCTCCAAAACCTGTTCACAGGCTAAAACTACAACCATCATTTAGGAGCACTGAACTGTACGTCTGACCAGATAGAGAAATACAATTGATCAGTCTAGTCCAGTAGTACTAACACCAAGAGCAGAAATACAACTCAAAAAGACAACAAAAGGGAAAGTAGTTGTGCTTAAATGCTTAAGTATTACGGTAGTATTTCTCTTGTAAGACTAACATCCTTCAGGGAAAAACAGATGTAGGGTACAGCCAGCTAGTCCATGTTTTGCCACATTATTCACAAGGCATCCTGGATTAACAAAATAACCTACATTAACTGTAATTTTTTTCCCTTTGACCATCTATCTCATGCTGTGTGTCTTCTGCCGAATACAAACTTCAAAGAGGTTCCTGGGAACAGCGTGGAGGTTTCCTCACAAGAAGTGGGATGGCTAAACTATTGGGCAGAATGCAAAGGCAGCAGTACACCAGTCTGAATATCAACTGGTGAGGTTTTCCAAGCAGTATCAATGCAAATACAAAATCCAATCTTCTTTAAAAGAAGGATGACATTTTGATTAATTTGAAACATACATAGTTCAAAAAGGATCATACTTCAAAAAGGATCTAGGAACACATTAAAACGCCAGAAGAATGAGATGCACACTAACTCTCATTGTATTGGGGTAGGTGTAGCAGACAGGATTTTGGCATCTAGTCATCAGTTACAGAATGCAAAGTAAGGAGAGAGGCAGGCCCAGGTATGCAGTGAATCCCACCACGTCTGAAAATGAAACAGAAGAGTCTTCACGTGATGATGAAGAGGAATATTTGTGTAACATGGCACCAACCTCCCACCCGGGGGAGACGTGGCTGCCAAGCCTGAATTGTGGGTGGCGCTCCAACTCACAGGAGGTATCCACAGGCGGCAAGGGGAAAGCAACAGCTCAGCCATTTGGCAACCACACACATCACAGGACTAGCAATTCCCACACTAAAAAGAATGGCCAGCCTTCTAGGCAGCGCATTTTCCTAAATCTTTGGAATAATGCTGATAACAATGAAACAAAGAACAACCTACATCATCCCAGAACGTGACCACCTTCTGTCCTAGCCCTTCCACCAAAGTGCAATGTCCAAATTTCATATAGCATAACAAAAAAAAAATAGGGTCTGTCATACAATGGACCATGTAACTTGGTATTTCACAAAATTCTGGCTCTCAATTCAAGTATTCATTCCTGTCTTTCAGTGACTTTTGCCAGACAGCTATCATAAGGATACCTCGAACCTCCTGTTAGAAAAGCATTTGTGTATTCAGATCCGCTGCTTCTCTGAAGCTGCATCTAGGCTGCTGCTGCTCTCATGTACAGCCTTAAAACAGCCTGCTCTGATGCTTGCTAACCAGCAGCAAGGTATTTACTTCTCTAAGAAAGTCTCCACCCACACGAAGGCAGAGAGCACTGATACATGCTCTCATGACCAGAAACAGCTCCAATTTTACAGAACTGTCCAGAACCAAAGATTTCCATTCAAACACTGTAACATAAATGAAGCATTCTCTAATGTTGCTAAAATGCCACACTGTGTTAACATAAGATGCATTGTTCTCTTCCAAATTGCAGTTTTGGTGAAAGCATTTTATTGTGAGAAAAATTTATTGTCCTTTATATCTTTTAAAGGAAATGAACCAATAAAAAAGCAGAATCATCAGAGGCTTGTTCATTTAATTGAGCAGCCAAGCAGATGAATAATAAAAGGTCACCAACACTGAAGCAATCCAAATAACACAGTGATTTTATGATTGGCTCTACTTTAGCACAAATATTTTCAAATATTCTCATTGCCTCTATTTTCTCAGCAATAACACCTTCCTCAAAAAAACTATTCAGTCTTACAAAACAATTTTTATCTAAACCTCTTAAGGACTTACACTTAAAGCAGCAAAATAAATGCTCCCCCTTCATAAATAAGGATGGGCAGAGGAGTAAATCCAAGGCCACAGAGGCGAAGGCAGGGCAAGGACCTATATCCATGCTGCTTAGCTTTAAATCCAGTTTTCTATGCAACAACTGCCTCAGTGAAATAACACAGAATCTCATTACTCTAAGTATTAAGCTTGAAAGCAGGACAAAAAAAAGCCTTTCAGAAAACACAGATTTCAAACCTTACAAACATTTCCACCCATATACTCCATATAGGAGTCATATGCAAAATATCCTCAACATGTAACCCACAGTCCTGGAAACTCTTTAAAAATCTCCTTCCAGTACCTGCTTGGACATTCTTAGCTGTGCAAGAATGATCGTTTTCTGCTGTTATTGTTCTGCAAAAGAACTGTTATTCACTGTGGTTATGTGTACAATGATGTAGGAGCAATTGAGCAAAGGATTTATTAATCTTACATCTCTAGAATTACTCAAGGAAGGATAAACAGGATAGCAAAAGCAGAGAACAGGCTAAACTTGGCATAGCATTCTCCAAATATGTATCACTTAACACATTCTGTATTGACAAACACTACAGGCTACTGTGCAGACAGGCTATCTAAAAAAGAAATCCCATCAAATTAATCCTCCCCTGCCCTCAACTTTTCAGTTTACAAGCCACAGGATTTCTATCAATACGCAGCAGTTCAGTAAGGGGTGATTAGGAAGCTGTTGAGGGGTTCAATCTCACAAACAGGTACATTAGCAGAACAGTAAGTTTTCATTATTTCAGTAATATTGAAAACATTAGTCACGTGCCTTTCACATACAATCCATTAAGCTACATTGGATCTCTCAGAGCCTCTAACTCCAATCAAGAAATCCAGTCAGCTGCCTAGAGTTTTCTTTATATATATATATTGAACAAATACAACCCTGTACTAAAACCAGGGTAAAACCAAAACATCTCTTCTCTCCCTCTGTACTTCCCTCCTGACTTCATTCCAGTGTCTACGATCCAAAATATTTACAAATTAAAGGCGGTTTCCACTGCGTTTTACCCAGGAAGACTAACTGTGAAATCTCACTTTGCACACTACAGAGTTGGACATTTCAGGCTACTGTTAACTTTGCTTGCAAGAAAATACAGTTTAGTTGCAGCGAGAAAGGGGACAGTCAGGGAGAACAACAGGAATGGACACAGAGCAGATTTTAGGCAGAACTATACTGCAATCAAAGGAGTGATTGTGGCACTGTCTCCAATTCTTCATCTTAGGCCAATAATTGCAATACCAGCATCATGGAGCTCATTACAGGCAGAAAGACTCTCACAAGAAAAAAAGTTATCCCACACTGAGCATCATATTTCCATAACCAAACCACACCAGGACTCAAGCCAGTTAGTTTACAGCTAACTCTAACCTCACTGTGCTGCTCTGCAATCATCATTCCTCACTGCAGCAGAATCACATCCTTTGATGCCCTGCCACAATCAATACCACAGGCTATACCAGAGGAGCTTCTGGTTCTATCAGATCGCTGGTCCTATCAGACTGTTCACCTACAGCACACAGCTAAGCAGGTAACTTTAGCTTGCACCTTAAAAACGTGTTATAATTGCTACGTGATCTCTTTCACATCATTAGGTCTTTCTACCACAAGCCTGCCTATGTGATTGGCTCACTTTTGAAACAAGTAAAATTACCTAATTTCCTCTTGCTGTAAGGTTCCTAGAGCTTTCTAAAAAAACCGATGCCTGGTCAAGAAGGTGGTCCATTTATTCAACTCCAAAGTAATTTTGGTTTTGTATTGAATCAAGCTGAGCAAGAACATACCTCTTCTTTTCCAAGGGTTTTCAGATGATCCAGGATCTGTGCTACCACTGTTTCACACAGTTTATTAATTTCAGCCAGGAACTTGGAGTCACCACCATACAGGGTATCATTGGAATCAACTGCAGAGATGAATTCAAGCTTAGGTCTGGCTGAAGAGCTATGCATTTGTTTGCTAATGAAAACACCAGCTATTTACAGAAGACCAGATCTGGAAGTTATAAAATGATCCTCCTCCATTAAACACAAACAGAATAATGAAGTTATGATGAAGCCAAACTAGCTTGGCCTCTCAGACTAACTAATCTTGCAGTATGCTTTAGAAGGCTTGAGTAATCCCCTACCTTAATTTAGTAACCTCTCCATGATCAGAAGGCAAACACCCAAATTTTAGAGCAATCAAAATACTATTTCAAAAAGACTACAGCCATTTTATAAAATGCAAAATCTTTGCAATTTTTTTCCTAGCTATTCTGAAGATTTTTGTTAAGTTACCACTTCAATTTTCAAGCCTGCCTTCAAAGCAACAAATATATAGCTTAAATAACGAAGACTAGGCATTACATTCTGAAAATGAGTTGTTAACAAACAGGAATGAAACACCAATAAGTATAAATCAAGTTGATACTTTAGACTAAAAGAAATCCCTCCATATATCTAAAGTTCTATTATTTACTTGAAAAGATCAGAGTTTAAGTATTTGCACCAGCACCACCACAAACAAACTAAGCAAATCACTCTGCACAGATTCACTTTAGAGAACAGACTGTACATCTGTTCAGGAGCCACCTCCTGTGATTATTTTAAGTTACAATATCTGGACCTGCACAGAAAAATAATCTGTTCTGTAAGACTGACTACCACTGCTCTTCATTAACTAGGTATAAAACACACGGTGGAACGCAAGAAGCCAGAGCCACCCTTATGTATTATTACCTTTATCTACATGGTAGATATAAGCTTCTTGAGTCATAGCAGACAGCAGATGCAAAACATTAGCATAAATCCTGACTTTGTCATCACTGTTATCCTCCCAAGTATAATCCTGGATGACATTTAGTAATCCTCGCACAAGAAACAACACCCCTTGTTCTGGATGGTCCTACAGAAAAGAGAAAAGATAAGTCAAAAACACCACCACAACCACCGCAAAACAAAAATGTGATTATTTGTGATCTTTCAAGGGTCTAGCATCACGGTATTAGCTCTTTAAAAGCAAAACCTACAATATAATTAAAGCTGACAACTACTTTTCTTAAGTGTGATCCCTGCAAATTCTTTAAAAAATTTGTTCCAGTTTCCTCCTAAAATTGACCCATAATCATAAACTTGATCTAGGCAGCCTCCACAGACAAACTTTTAAATGCTTTGTTTTCTAGTCATGGGGAAGTAGTACAAAATTAATGGTCAGCTTCTTAACAGCTAAGTCTCTAATATTAAACACACTAGGTGGATCTTTTTACTAAAATAATGACAGTAAGCTATAGGAACAAGTATTAAGTACTCGTACAAGTTTCAGAAGAACACCTACACTGGCAAGTTGAAGTTACAGACAATCAGCAACTTTTAGTATGACAGGAATATAAAGACACCTGCTTTACATAAGCTATGAGTTTTTGCAAGCAGTTTTGAAACTGTACCCAGCTTATTTCAAGCTGGCAGTTGGTGCAATGATACCAACATATGTAGGACAAATCACAGTTCATTGGGAACATTTCCTTCTGATCATCTATCTTGTAAATAGGAGAAAAAAATCATGGAAACTAATTTCTGAATCCTGGTATCTCATTGCAAGTTCTTCTTCATGACTGAGCCTGAGAGGTTGGATCTCCCTCCTTCAATCATCTGTTAATGATCCAAGTAATTTCTCTGAGCAGCATCCAGTTCTGACACAGCCTTCCCTCTGCAGTCAGTGGACAGCAACAAGTGACAGTGGCAGCGAGCCTTTCCCTTCTAAAAACACAGCACCTCCACACTGCTGAACACGCATGGCTTAGGAGACCCCTTCCATTGGAAAAAGGAGAACCCACTGCTCTGATCAGGAGGATTTGGACAGCACTGCACTGTGCTACTTCACCAAACACGTAGTCAAATTAAAAAGGAAAGAGGAAACAGTACGGAGCACTGCAGTGAGGAGGAGCAACCTAGTTCTCCTACAACAAATTAATAAACCTCAAACTTTTTTTTTTCTTTTAAACATGCCATGACACTAAGGCAAGCTTTGCTGGGAAAGAGGAATCTTCTCAGAGAGGGCCACAGCTGTTAACAGAGGGAAGTAAAATCTTCAAGTGACAGGTTTTCACTGCAGTGAAATCTTGAGAGTCAGAGGCCTGTCTTTCTTCTGTAAGGTCAACAAAATACCGTGGCTCTGTAAGTTTTATCTCAGGTCTTCCACATTAATTTACAATTTTTCATCATATTTTAGCTATAGCTGAAAATATAGGAAGGAAAATGACATATTGACCTCTAAGCCTGACAACTGGTTAAAAACTGGAAGGGCATAGAATGGTAGTATTTTGTGAAATATTCATCAGAAGAGGAAGGTTATGCCAAAACACATATTCTCATTACTGTTTTCATTCAAATGACTAGGTGACCTACAAGAAAGTAACTGAAACTAATAGAAACTGGAGCTGCACATTTCCCCCTTCCTCAGGTATTAGATTTTATGAGTGCTCAGCTAAAATACCACTTTTTTGCAAGGACCTATTAAAGCAGTAAATTATGATTATACAATTAAGTTATGGCGAGATTTCACTCTACCTCAAATCCAGTTAAGTGCAAGGTGCTACCAAGAGAGGCAATTCTGTACCTCCACCACCAAACAACTGTTCTGCCTCCCCATTTTGCAGCCAATGAGCAAATTGGTTCGGCTTGCTTTTAGAAGACTAACCACTGCATCTCACACTCGCCAAAACCCAGTCTACTCTAAAATTTTAAACAGGAAAGTTGAAGTAGTCTACTAACCTACGTGCTGTTCATACACACACAACTTACCGGAACAACTAATAATGTGGAAAAGAAATTGCAAAGGAACTCCAGGAGGAAGGCGTCAGAAGGTCGCATCTTTCCATCTACGTTGATCATTTTTGGCACTTCAGGAACAAGGCTTACTGCAGCTTTGAAAAATGCATCAGCTGCAAAATAAAAATACAGTTACTGTATTATAACTCCAACTGCGACGGCAGCCATGCCTGTGATCCAATGATTGCTTAGAGTTTGTTTCAAATATACTACAGAAAATGAACATATGCTTAATTGCAAAGAAACTCAAGACTCAGCAGTCAAAATCTGTGGTAGTTCAAGTGATGCTGTTTTTCAAAAGTTCCCACATCACTCAACATTTCTGAAATTACAAATGGGAAGTCTAAAGGTGGGGGGGAAGATCATGCTATGTTGCTCACAAATTCACCCTGACAAAGAGCTGTTAAAGTTATAAAAAAGTACAGACAACTTCATTTCTCTAAGTATTTACAGTCATTAAAAATAAAATACTAATATAATACCAGAACCTGTATTTCTGGTAACCTAGATAAAATTATTCTTTCCAAAAATCACAATACAGGAATTTGAGAAACCATTCATCATTATGGCCATGGCAAAATAGCTATTAAGAGGTTTTTCAAAACTCATTATTATGTCTCTCATCCTACCAAAAAAACCCCACAACCCACTAGAACATCTATTCACCAGTTTAATAAGTTAATATTCACAAACTAAACCCAACAATATTTCCCCTCTTACACTAGAGGACCTCCTATATGCTAAGAGTTAACAAAAAAAATTCTGATAGCAAAGTTCTTTTGCACTTTCTTGGCTACATTTCAAAATATCCAAGAATCCAGATCCCATTCTTTAACGTATACTTCAAAGCATCCTTTGGAATTAATACTGCATATTTTACAGGAACAGAGACTGAGGTCATAAGGTCATGCAATCAAATTTTAGTGAACAGAAAGAGAAAATTCTTGGTGAAAGCCAAGAGGTGTTACACAGCTGGGATGGAGATACCACTGTCAGGCATGCACGGGCATTTCCAGGAGTGCAGCTTGCTCTGGAAAAATTCATTTGAGCACATGAGACTCCAAGCAAATTTGCTAAATATAGTACCAACTGATATCTAATTTAAGCTTATGAGGAATACCAGAGAAACACGTGCTTTGGAAAACTGTAATTCTTCTGACTCCTATTTCTTTTCAGGACACAAGTGCTCAAGCCCTTTGAACTTTTCACTGCTTAGAATGCAGACCCCTTCAGTCAAACATCATACTTGCTTTTACTCTGCACATTTATTCTGAGGTGAAATAATGTGGGGTTTTTATTTATTGCAAACAACTTACAAGTTTACGCAGCCAACCCAAAGGAAGTAATCTTCCTCCGAGCTTTATGAGGAAGGAAAGCAGCAGCAGATGTTCATTCTAGCACAAGTAAATGAATTGCTGTCACTTCCACAGTTGTCTCAGCAGACAAAAAAAGTGCATGCCCCACATCACCACATAATCAAAGCATATGACCAGACAATTGAAAAAAAATGTGTCTCAGAAAATAGTCTGCATACCAAAGTACCTATGTCTGTGCAGGGAGTACTCCTGCCTTCTGAAGTTATTTCGTGACAGGGCAGAAGTGGTCTGCACAGCAATCAGCCTCCACAATGAGAGAGAAGAGCTGCAAAGTACCTCACCTCAATTTACAGTTAGTTCTCCCAGCAATCACAGTCCTAAACATTCTCCTCTAAACTTTTGCCTCAGCACAAAACCACAACCTCTTGTATTTGTTATAAATAACTGCAATTTGATTCAATTGATGTCATTGCTGCGAATGAGAGCTGCCTTATCTGGTTGAGCACCTTCAGAGACACGAGCTCCCTCATTACGCCTGCCTGGAAGAGCAGCGTGCCCGGCTCCTGTTTGGGTGACTGCTGCTGAGAATGCGGAGAGACCCCTCCTCACCACAAAGCTCAGCCGGCTCTGCCTTGCTGCAAGCCCCGCTGTGCTTCCATTTTTTTCCTCCCTAACCACAGCAGTCACGCAGCTGCTGCCTCCCTGCCACCTCCATGTGGCTGCTGTCCTCTCGCCACTGCCACAGAGTTGTGTTTGCAGGTCACCCTGCAACCCCCCACGTGCTGTCGCTGTCTCAGAGCCATAAATCATAACAGCAATTAGCTGCATTTTCTATTAAAGAGATAGATGTTTTACTTTAGCAGATTCAGAAGTACTGGCAAAGGAGAGCATGCTCATTTTGCTATGAGTTCAGTCAATCTGTGCTAGCCACAATATGGTTCTTGTGGTGGAACACTGAAAGCATATTCATCTAAAGTATACGTGCTTCATAAGAAACAAAACCGACGGAGAGAGGTGGGGCTGTTCAGTCTGGAGAAGAGAAGGCTCCGGGGAGACCTTATTGTGGCCTTTCCAGTTCCTGAAGGGGTCCTACAAAAGCTGGGGAGGGACTTTTTACAAGGGCAGGTAGCGATAAAACGAGGGGGAATGATTTTAAACTGGAAGAGGGTAGATTTAGATTAGCTATTAGGAAGAAATTCTTTACTGTGAGGGTGGTGAGGCACTGGCACAGGTCGCCCAGGGAAGTTGCGAATGCTCCCTCCCTGGAAGTGTTTAATGCCAGGTTGGATGGGGCTTTGGGCAACCTGGTCTAATGGGAGGTGTCCCTGCCCATGGCAGGGGATGGACTGGATGAGTTTTAAGGTCCCTTCCAACCTAAACCATTCTATGATTCTATGACTTAAAAATAAAGTAAATTAACATTAATGCAAAGGTTTTATTAGAGACTACCTGTTTAGTGAACTTTTCCTCCAAACGCTACCATCTCTTCACCTACAGAGGGGTGTCAGAACATGCATCACATGCTCAATGTTTGGAGGAAAAGTTCACTAAACACGTTGTCACGGAAAAGCTCTTTTCTTAAGTAGTAATAAATAAGCATTTGCATTTAATTCTGAATTACACTAATTATGAGGTTATGCAACAGTGCTTTCTCTGTGTCTTTCAAAAGTCAATTTACAAAGCTATTAACTGTAGAGGTGTTTAAAGAGAAAAACATACACCTGCTTTTACTGGCTTCCAAAAGGTATAAGGAACCACTTAAAAAGCATCAAAAACCACAACAATGTTATGTTCTTCATTAAAAAAGAAAAAAAGATAAAAAAGGCTTCTTCTGGTGAAGGATGCTGTTTTCTGCCAAAACGGAAACATCTGCCAACAGTACAATGCTGCTTCTAAAGCCACTGTTAAGCTGGGTAACGGGAGAGCAGCCTGCACATTACAACAAATCATCATGATAAAGTCTTCCCAGGCTGCTGCTAGTATCTTGTGCAGTGCTCCGAACATGACATACTTCATGCTTCACTAAATTTATCCTTTCCCAGCAGCTCCTTCATTTTGGTTGACCATAATCCTATAAATCTTCCCCCCGAGCATACATGCTGACCTTCAGGCTACCAAAACTGACAATCTTGGATATCCAAGTCAGCACTTCTAGTAACGCTCTCCTACCGAAAAAGCAAGTGAAATTGGTGTTGAATGTTTCGCTGCTGTCAATATTCATGATCGTACATACATACACGGATTTAATTATGCATATATTTCCATGTATCAGTCTCTCTACATCTAAAAAATTCAGCTTATGCTGTATTTGCTGCATCTATGATAGAAAATTAAACTGCACTAATTTAAGATTTCAGGCAGGAAAAAAACCAAGGAGGAACAAAACCATTAGAGATGGGAAAACAATTAAGCTCCCTAAGTCCACCTTCAAAGAGAAACGGGAGAGAGTTTGACACACCTACACAAATTTTTAGTGACATTTTTAGTCACAAGTACACAAGGCTAAGTTCACCCAAAGGACAAAACCAGGGATCATATGCATTCCACATCACCTTCGTGTCCTACAAGCATATTTTAATACTCCAAAGATTTATTTCCACATCTGACAGAAGTTGGAAATCTAATGAAGTCTTGTACTCCAGCACAAAAAAAATAATGGGAAGCAAGTGTGAGGTTTGTTGCCTCTTTTTTTCTGTTGTTAAACAAAACAATGCATTGCTGTTTTAACTACCAAGCGTTGCAAACATTGGGAACTCCTCCGCACATTGGTGAGGTCACTGTGAGAGTTTTGTCACACTTTTGAAATGTGTTTTTCCCTTGAGCTATTGAACATTCTCCATCTTAAAACACTCTACACATCACTTCCAATCCAGAAACTACAGATAATTACTTGAAGTAACAAAGATGAAGTAAGAAAATGAATGTGTTGCCCCTTGGTGAACTGAAATGTGCTGTGTTAAATCATACCATTTCTTACTAATTCAAACTGTGAATTAGCTGCAAATAAAAAGGTAATTATGTGGATGAAGCTTGCTAGTGTTAGTTTTAGGAACAGCTTGATTATAGATTGTTAGCAAGGCCTTAGTACTTCCAGACAAAGGCATACAGAGGCACAAGCAGAAGGGAAAAGTCACACAGAGAGATGAGCAAGAACACTGGATATTTTATTCTTAAACTGTAATCAGTAAATGCAGCACACACTACCACTATCGTCATTCCCTTACCAAAAAAAAAAGCCCCAAAACCCAACAACAACAACAAAAAAAACCCAAAAAATGCCCAACCACAAATTTCAGCCTGCCTCTCTAAATTCCATGTAATGCCCAAAGACTGTGAGGTAAAGTAAGACTTCCATTAGTAATACTGCAAACTTTGAAATAATAAAAGCTGTAGTTAAATACTGTCGTTTATCCTGGTTATTATGAGCTGAAAAAAAATTAAAAATCAAATGAGGAGACACATGAAAAAAGATGATGTCTCAACTTTTCCAAAGAACCAGCAGATTTGTGTTTAAAAGAGACTGGCCAATGCAAACACTTAGATTTAAAACAAACAACAACAAAAAAATTAAAACCAAACAAAAAACATTTAACTATGTGCCTCATACAAAAGGCTCTTAAAACAACTAAGCTGACAAAAGATAAGGAGGAAAGTCCTCCGAGGATTCACACCTTAATAAAGGATGGGGTGGAGGAGAAAAAGAACAGGATTTAGAAGTTCTCAACTAAGTCAAATGACTAACGTGTTACGGTTTTGCAGAGAGATGCGTCCTTATGAGGAGCCGGGAAGTGACAAAGTTTGCAGACTTGTCTGGAACGAGACTGCAAAGCATCGCAGATGCATCGCATGATTCCAAGAAATAAAGCAGCAGATGAAATCTTGTATTAGTAAGGCATGCAGGGAAAGAAACAGCCCTTGCTATAACTATAGAAAGATAAGCTCTAAATAGGCTATTTACACTCATGAAAGATTTTGGATTCATTATAGATGGTTTCCTGAAAACTGCATCCTAAACAGCTGTTGAAAAGGCAAAGCAATTACCAGGATCATTAGGACAGTAATGGAAAACTGAGGTGTCATTGTATCATTTCTAGAGCTGTTGTGCATTTACACCTGGAATACACTCCTGATCTTCCCACTTCCAAAAGGGTAAAAAGAAGATTAAGAAGGTGTTACGGCATGAACTATTTCTTATGAGAAATGACAGAACTTATCAATTCCAACACCTCATGGGTAGCATGAAGAAAATTAACCAAGAACGACTGAATTTTTCACAGTATCACTAGTAGGTCAGCTACATGCACTGAAACACTCAGATAACATTTAAAAACCATACAGAAATAAATCCCTCAGTAGCAGATTTCTAAGTAGCACATAACTCTGAAATTCACTGTCACATGAAGTTGCAAAGGCCAAAAAGTAAAAATTTATTAAAGAATTAAATTCCTAAGAATTGGTCCATCTATTTTATTAAATACCATGGTCCATATGGGACCTCTGTTGAAGGATGTATTTAGAGCGCCTGCGGCTGAAAGCTAGGAAGCATCATTCTACATCATGGTTTCCTGTGTGTTCCTTTGGTCGATGCTACCAGACACTTTCAAAAACAGGTCATGAGCTAGGCAGACTTGAAGAAGTGACAAACTGCTATGCAATGCTAGTCTGACCAGCTTACAGGGACAGAGACGTCATCTCTCTAAGTCATATGGAGAAGTTATTGGCTGCAATAAAGAGAGGTACAAGTAAAAAGCTCAATGAATGGGAGAAGTTTCCAGCTGTGGAAATCCCAGGTAACAGTACAAGTCATTTTTCTTTTTTTAAATAAAGCACCATCTAGTATTAGTAAGGAAAACAGTATCTCATCAGTTTCTCCCAAAGCTACTTTGCTGCCATCAAGGAAAACAGTATTTTAAAAGATAACAGAGACGCCATATACTGATCTCACCAGAGAAGAAGTCCCAAAATCTGTAACTGAGAAAACCTCTTCAGGTTCTTATCGCACTAAATTCTTTACCTCAAATTCTCTCTATCTATATTCTGTTTATATTCTTCAGATCTATAATGATTTTAGGAGATTAGGAGGGCATACTAAAAATTGTTATCTAATGCTACTGAGAAATTACACTAAAACATTATTAGACTATAATTAAAAATTACTTATTAGATATTCTATAGTATCCTTTCTCCAGAGCGTGGCTGAAGCTTGTCATATTGAGACAATATTCATGGAAAAGTAACATTTTCTGAAGCAGACTAAGAAACTACTTTTGCAGTGAAACCATTTCAGCTACATTTGAAGAACAGAACAAATATTTATATGTACATTAAGCAATGAATGCTTCAGAATTAAACTCTGTACTTGCCAAACAAAATAGAGGTCTGTGTCAGTTGATCTGGGGGACAAAAACTCTCCATTTTTAAAAAGTTTTATGTTCGACAATATTCCAGTGAAATTAGTCACACAGAATCAGTTGAATTACGTTATTCACTCAGCATGTTACTTCTGAAGCGAGGCAAGGATTTCACAACCTTTAAAATAAAAGTGCCGCTCAGCACACATTACCAGAAAGTTACGTCATCTCTACGGACCTGCTGAATGCTGTGGCCAACAATTGAAAAATCATGCTGTCTGTTCTTTGACAGGCAAAAGCAGCATTTCCATAGGGAGGAAATATGTGCAATTTAAATAATACCTCTACCTCAAAAATTCAGAAGAGTGACACAACGGAGCACGCATTTAATCTCAATTTAGTCCAAGCACGCCCTATGACAGAAAGCATGACTGATGAGAATTTATTATTCTATGTTGGCAGCATGTGGTGTTCTGTGGCTCAGTTAAAAAAAATGAACACATTTGTAAAATCTAGGATCCTCCTTTTTGAGGTAAGCTCTTCATCGGCTCTCCACGGTACAAACTATGCATCCGGGACAAAATCACCTAAAGCGTTTTTAACTTAATTACAGATTGGTTTTATTTAAAGCACCTCTTGGGAGCTGAAGACAAAAGAGACACTAGTCATGTTTAATACACGTTGAGAAGCATATCTGGACATCCATGTACCAGTGTATTAATATTAGACTTTTCGTGAGTCTATAAATTCACATTTCTGACATCATTTAACTGTATTAAAGAAAATATATTTCAAGAAAAATTACTATTACAGTTTTCTAATACTGAAGAATTTGGGTGAGTTCAAACAAGCACCACACAGTTGCTTTGATTAACAGTGTGGCAAATGTCAGCAGGGAGGGCTCTGATTTGACAGAGGAAATTGAAACTGTGAGACACCAGGACTGATTGTCTGGTATTGCTGCTGCCCCTTGAGACTGGGAACACCACAAAACCCAAACTCTAGTTATAAGCAGATGAGCTGTGGCTCTCCAGTTGTTGGTAGTTTATTAGTGCAATCCTCAGATTGGCAAACTTTATTTACTGTTTATGACCCACAGATCCTCTCTGTAAAAAAGCAATCTTTAAAATTCCCTTTATCTGCCTCAAGAGATAATTTTACCCTTTTTTCAAGTTAGATATATTGGCAATCTTCCTATTGCAAACATAAGTCTACCTTGTGAAATTCGATTTTGTTATAGGTTTTAGTGAAAACTCCACTCACTGAAATAGGTAGACTCCTTGTAAGAGCTTAGAATTTAAAAAAACCCAAGAATTTAACTCACTAAAAACAACAACTGGAATCTTTAAAGAGAAACTGCATTAATTGCATGCATGCATTCTCGCTACTAACTGAGCTATCAGATCAGGTACATTACCTTTCAGTTTTCTCTCTCTTCCCAATTTTAAACTCATTAAGCTAATTCCAATCAGCATAACATAAAGGTTACACGCATGACACAATTTAACTTCCTAGCCTAACGCTATCATTAGCTGCACACTCTTAAAACTTCACGCTGCATCGGTTTTAGTAGATCAGTGTCTAATTGGCATCAGTTAACTCAGCTAACTGACTGGATTTAAATTCGCTGTTATGAATTAATCAGTACTTCTTATATGCATGAAATGCATTCAGTTGAGATCCAGATTAAACTGTGTTAAATGTAACTTTCAAGGACATGTTATCTGACTACAATACATGAGAATATGCAAAGACAGTTCACAAAAACTGTCCCAAGACCGGTGTCACTGTTGCCTAGCTGGTTAACACATGCTAAATTACACATGCAAGTGCAAAATCCCTGAATACAAATTATGCCCAAAATAGCTTTTCTAAGGAAACAAAGAAGTATGTAACAATAAAACACTGGTAAATGAAGTGAGTTACTGAACACCTATATTGCACATGCTTCATTTCAACAAGAGCCAGGATGGACCAAATGCTCCTCTCCCTAGCTTGTGGGTCTAAAATTCAGTAGGGAGCGGTTAATAAATATGCATTTTAGAGATTGAGTTCATAATGCTTTGCATATACCTGCTACCTTCAAAGCTTTCAGAATAGGGATCCTATTCATTGTTACAGTGAGCGCACTGTGTTCACTTGTCAAACAACAGCTGTGCATATTCATAAACTCACACACTGAAAAATCTGGATAATTGTTGGAGCCCAGCAGTCCCACTCAGAGAAGACTCACATCACAAAAATAGTGGAAAAACAGATTAGATTAGATTATTAAAGATTATTAAATCACAGAGTTGGTCCCAACGTGGGCAGGGCATAGTCCTCAAAGATCGAATATTACAGAAAAATTGCTTTGGATTTGCTTTCAGCAAGAGATGTACTGCAACAATAACAAAAATCGATAGAGAGGATAAGGTAAGCTGGTCAATTTTAAACAAAACACCAAGAAAAAGCGAGTCCATTTTTGGCAAACTGTTATCTACAGAGAAACTGCACAATACTAATTGCACAACAACAGACTTTGCAGATCTTTTATTTGCACAACATACTTGGACACAACAGCCAGCTTTACTCTAAATCCCTCTGCTTTGCTATACGGGCAGCATCAGATTCGAAACAAAGAAATACAACAGTCACCCTGTACTAAAAGGTCTCAATCAGCATTCTAAATTAGCTTGGTTGTGCAGCTGGAACTTACTGGTGAATGCAGAGTTTGAAAAACAAGCTCTCATAAAGAAGCACAGAGCTGAAACAAAGAATTAACAGCCACAACAAAAGCCGCTGCAAGGTAATTCAATTTATTACTCTTGCGACTACACTGAACACATGTAAAGGAAAAGCATTTACCATTGGAAAGCAGACATTTAAAGTCAGTATTAAATAAGGTAGAACGACATCACTTTAAACAGGAAAAGAAAGATTCTGCAAACAGTTAAAAGTATGAGAAGACTTTTGTGATATGAACAGTCTTCCATTTGTGATATGAACAGGAATGAGATTTAATTAATTAAATCGTGATACAGAATTAAATACTGATACAGACAATGCTCATTCTGATGCCAGAGTAGCTCGATTTTTTTTCACCAAATCACTTGTTTGTCAGAATTTCCAATTACTTAAGACTGAGCTTATAGGATGGCTAAAAACTGCACTGAGGCCCTGGTTCAATCAGTAAGTCAGGTCAAAAAAAAAAGCAAATATATTTTTCATTCTCCATATTATCTGGTATTACTCCATTGTTTCACTCTGATACAGTGGCACATTCTCTTAACTGTTTATCACACATGTGCTTTGATAGCTGATTTCTGGTTGAAATTGTAGCCTGTGAACTACTACACAGATTAACTAGTTTCTTCTCCCACAGTTACAAGAAAGCACATCATTTGTGATTAGACTGCTTGCATAATTATGCAGGAGAAAAACATTCCGTGCTTTCCATAATTTTTAAGTAATTTAGGACAAGCTACCTTATAGCCATGACTATGTCAACTAGAGCCAGCTGTCCTGGTTATTTAGATCACAGGATTAGTGTTAGAATTGAAGAGTTGCTTTAATATAAATTGTCACTGGAACAGTGCTTGAAACAGGGCTGTGTTTTAATTGCATATAAGTACATGTATATGACTATGATTTCAGCCAAGTTATTATTCACAGGTAGAAATATTTCTGAAAGAGAGAACTTTTAAGTACACAAATTCATGCCTTACCTTGTGAAAGGCACTGATTTGCCAGAGCAACCTGTCCAGAGTGTAGATACAGATTGAGACGTGTGAAGATACTGCTCAGAGATGGAATTGTAATGAAGCAGAAGGCAACACAAGCCTATAGCAAATAAAAAACGAAACTGAAGAAAATTTCTACCTCAGAGTTACAGCAATCATTACTGATTTTTAAACATGATTAGGAATAAAAATCTGTAAATCTGTTTTGGGAAAGACTTTCAATAAAAAGCAAATATAATGGGAAGTCCAAAATCAGAAACTTCAAATTTCTCAAATATTATTATTATTTTAATTATTAGTAGATTAGTTCAAAACTTACTCTATGACTCTAGCTCAAAGTGTTCCTCTCTCCTCAAATAGCCAGCTTGCAGCTCAAGACCAAAATCTACCTAGAGAAGCAGACTGCTGGTCCTTAGGGACAGTCCATCTGTCAAACTGGCCAAAGCAGAGGCATTCTGTGTATCTGAGAGGAAGCAGGTCTAGCACAGCACACTGCAGCTTTAGACCTACTGGAACAGCCCAAACACCTCAATGGAGCGAGTGGCTACCAGGCATACAGAAGGTGGCCTACACTAGGCTATCCTTTGTTCAGGACCTAAGCACAGGTGCCATGAACGAAAATCCATTTATTAACGGCAGCATATGCACACACCTTCACAACACATGAAGATGAAGACATCTTAGTTGCTATATTTCAGGTTAGAAGGGGGAACACAAACAACTTGCATATCCTGTGCATAATTCAAAGCTCATCTGATCATATACATAGAGATTCAGAGGCACTAAAGCTGAAAGGAGCACTTCATTTGAAATTCAAATACTGATTTCAGCATATTAACATTGGTATTATGAAACAGAGGTTTAAATATATTCTTTTCCCTCTATTTCCCATTCTTTCTGTGATTGAGTTACATAGAAATTAAGAATTTTATTTCCATTATAATTTGAAAAGCTCAGCTTTCTAGAATTCAAACAAAGAGCTCTCCAATGAACCTTCCGTTGGAAAGGGAGTCAATCTTGCTGCTCTTTTTAACATAAAGCTGCTATGCTTTGGGTCTTTTTTTTCTTAAACAGCAGCATTTGGCTTTAGAGAGTAAAGATCAACAGTAACAAGAGAAAATGAGACTACAAACAGCATCAAAAATACTAACATACTATTTTTGCAAAAATTATAAACTTAGGTGGCAGCAAATAGTATTCTCTGCAAAGAAGGCAGGCTCAAAAGTCAGACCTACCCTGACAAACGCAGCAGTCTTCCTGGAATGATTTCCTTTCATCACCTTTCTTGTTGCCATTGCTAGTTGGTTTACAGACTACACATAAAAACCAAAACACATCTTTAAAACAAATGCACAGATTTATTAGGTCAGCAGCAAGTAACAAACTACATGTTTTACTGCATGCATTTAGAGAATAGAAACTGCCAGAAGGGACCCCACCATGGTATGCCCTCACTGTACTATTTAGCTTTTACTTGGAGAATTTTAGTGACTGTTCCTTAAAGCAAAGATGATTCTGAAGGTTTGTGAAGATAGACTTGTTGATTTTTCCAAGGCGCTCGATCATCCCTTGCTTCCCAGCTATACTGCTGTCATCACTTTCTTCCTGGCATAAAAATAATGATTTCTAGCTGACACACTTATCAAAAAACCAATGTAATAAAAGGATTTAAGAGAAGATTCAATGTTGCAAAGGAATCAGATGCCGCTAACGCTCACATGACATGTGACATACAGAAAAGATTAACCTTCCCAATCACAGGAGCACTCTGACTATATCTTCAGCCAGACACAGTCTAATCTCTCCTAGATGGAGGATTATAGAAGAGAGAACCCAAATTCTGAATGCATGGAAGTGCCACTTACTTTATTAGACATGAAATCTCTTGCAAGATAGACAGTTTTCTTTGTTGCAATGATACCATGCATGCCTATCAAGCAAGAACTTCAGAGAGTTTGGAGTGATGAGAGATGAAATCAAAGTCTATTTTAAACACACCTGATAAAAAGACTTCAGACTTATTTTGACATAGACCAGTAATCTGGGCAGGGAATGGGAGAATTGCAAATATATCCCCACTTAAGATAATGTTGATAAACTGTAGCTTACATGAATCAACTGGACAAGAACGGGCTCCAGATTGCAAAACACTGACCTAGCTTCAACATAGAAACTCAGCTGTTGCTCAAAGTCACGGCCAAATGAAACCTATAAAAGACAAAAAAAAAATAACCAAACACCCTAGATTTTACTACTGTAGACCATTAACTTTAAGAAATATAAAACTGCATGCAGATAAACCACAGGTATTAAAAAGTCAAAATCCCCATATATTGGTAAGAACAAAATCCCACCGATAACATCAAAACAGGACCTAGAGAATCTCTCTACTTTTAACTAGCCAACTTTCCAACATTTAACCTTCAGGGAAACCTGAAAGTTTTGCTGGGAGCTTTTTCTCCATATTCCACACGATCTTCTACTTCACCGATCAAGTACCTACCAAGAGAACAAAATATAACTCCTACATTTGAGCAGTTTTTTCAAAACTTGCAGAACTCTTGATTCTCTACTGAACAGGGGCAAAGGCTTGGTATAGTTCATACATAAAGCAAAACAAAACAAAACCAACAAAAAAAAAAACCATAAAAATAGAAATAGAGCCATTAATCTGTATTCAGATTCCTCTAATTTCTGGCTGCTAAAGGGCCTCCAAGAGAAATTAGCATTTTCCTAACTAAATATGCCAGTAAGAAAAGCAGATTTCCCTTCAGTTTGGTTAATAAATACACAGTAAGGCAAAAGCCTACAACCTTGCATGCTGGCAGAAAAGTCAAAAACAACCCTTGTGTAAGAACACATCCTACTCCAACCCTCCAGATTTTAAAAACCAAGTGCTGTCAGCTGGAGTGTCTCAGCTGTCAGTTAAGAGCCCAGCAAGAGAAAGTCTGCAGGCAGTTTACATTTATATATTCAAATGGAATTTTTTTTCTAACAGAAGTAAAGGTTGCATTATTTATTATTTCTCAAGCCACATGCGAAATAAGTTTTTACAGAATTAAAATGAAAATTGCATTTAACCTATACAGTGAAAGATCAAAGAAAATGCACCAGAATATGAAGGATTGCTTCTTACATTACAGACTGTCTTTGCTTTTCCCCTATTTGTGCAAATGCTGGTTCTTCAGTCCTAGTCCCAAGAAAACTTCTCTAAAAATATAAAATTTTCCACAAAAAAGCCAGACTGTAAGGATGACTGTTAAGACTGCTTTTCCCTCCACATCTTAATGTGTTTTGGTTTAAAATTTATAACTAGTCATTTTATTGCTACGGGATTTTTTCCCCCCTCTATATCAAGAGTATAAACCCACATCAAATATTACTCAACGTGGGAAATCCTCCTAAAAGAAATTATATAACACTATACGACATATAAAGCTTAATAAAGCAAAATTATATTAAAGGCATTAAATAGCAAATCATTATAGCTGAAGAGGAAGCAACCGTCTAGAGATTAATTCACAGAACTGCAACAAAGAACAAAGAGGACAAGCAGAGACAAAGCCTGTCAGCTCTATGTGAAAGAAAAGCCAAGCATTGAGAGTACCTGGGTAGAGAATAAAAAAGAAAAAAAAACCTTGAGAGAATGTCCTAAACCAACCTGAGATCTCAAACACAACAGACAAGAACAAAAGATTTTACTGGGATAAGAGGGAGGAAACTATTAAAAATTAATTTCAAAACAAAAGAACTGGAGTTTTTGTGGGACTACTAGTTTAACGATACAAATTATCTTATTTATAAGTTAAGATGAACAGAGATAAGAATAACATACAACTTATATTTATTTTATGTTTTTTTAAAGCTAGTCTTGGTCCCATTTAGGGCTGGGTAGCGGAACTTCATTCACATAAATTGGTGACCTTTCTGATTCTATAATAGGTAAGACTTTAATTACTGTTTAACTTTCATATGCTTACTATGTTTTACATGAGATTTAAAAAAACTAGCAGAAAATATTAAATAAAATACATCTACACTCTAAACTCTCATATTGCACCATGTCAGCTTCAACACTACATGATACGTCTTTCAACACATGCAAACTTTTGTCACTAAAATACAGTTTCAACAGTCTGAAGCAAGTCAGACACAGCGGCTCTGCTTCAGCTACACAGGCACCCGTTTCTCATGGGGACCTCATGAAAACTCGAGCTATAAGGTACACCCCAACAGTTGCACGCAATTGTCACTCACCATTTTTATGAATCCATTTATCAAAGCTGCTAACATTCTTTTCTCATCCTCAAGTGTTAATGCACTATAAAAGAAAATGTATAGGGTAAATTTTATAATGGTGCTTATTTATCTGTAAAGGTTCAAATTATACACATAAATGTATATGTTATGTCCATATAAAATATTTACTGCATGCTAAGACCAGTAAGCTTGTAATTTCAGTTATAAAGCAATAAAACTAATTTTAATAGGAATATCACCAAGTCAAACATGAACTAAATTCTCAATTAAAAAAAAATACAAAACCAAAGATTGCTATGAGTATATACAGATTTTGGCATGAGGAGACAGAAGCTAAGCTAATGTTCTTTACTGCAGCAAGCAAATAGCTTCAGTCTTGTATTACAACATGAGAATTTGAGTAGGAAGGGATTACAAAAACCTAAAGAAATTAGTAAATCTATTCTTTGAAGAAAGTTGTCCTATTTAAGGGGAAAAGTTTTTAAAATACACTTTAAATAGTATGTGCAATAGTTACTGTATTTCTTTTAGAAACAACATTAGTTTATTGGCTTGGGTTTTTTGTGTTTGGTGGGGTTTTTTGTTGTTTGTTTGTCTTGCTGTTTGTTTTTGTTGGTTTGTTTTGTTTTTTTTTAACTAACCCTGCCATATAATTTTAAAAATAATTAACATCACTTTGTTACAGTGCTGTCTTTGCGATGTTTTAGTAAGAACTGAACTAAACTGATACGTAAAAAGTTTATTTTCAAGATACTTATTCTATATGTATCACAGATACCTATTCTATAGTAAGTGTCCAAATCTGACTTGAAACAAATTTACATCACATGAAAATCCAGTAAGTGAAACCTGAACAAAAAATTAAATTACAATTAACTAATACAATTTAATCCTTTTATTATTATATATTTGTCTCCGGCTTTGACCTTTAGTATATCAGTTACCAATTTCCTAGCTCAGACACCACATGCGAAGAGAACAGTAGTTTTATTATACAAATTCAGTAAAGGGAGAAAGAAAATCTCAGCATGATTAGCTCATTAGTGCACTGTCAATCAAAAGAGTCAACTGATGGGTTCTGAAAGGCTCACTAGACTTGTAATGAGATCTCCGGGTCAGTTATAGGTTTCCAGTTCAACTCTGAATTAGACCCCTACCAGACTAAAGGCTGTTATCCTCCAACAGCTGTTACAGGGGTCAGCGAGTCCTATACAATGGGTTGGGAGTTTCCTGAACCAGGAGGTAAAAACAGATGCAGGAGTTACTTTAAGATATTCAGAATTTATGGTGATTTGCCAATAAGAGATGACACAATAGAACCAAGCTAACAATGTATGCCATCTTACCTCAGCTAAAATAACTGCTGGTTTAAGGGATTTTAAGGACCCCAGTAAACTATCAAATTGTTTTGGCAAAACATCAGAGGAAGCACCAAATATAGATTCCCATAAAATGCTTATTTTTTTAATAAGCTGTTTTAGCTTCAATATACTGTTCTATTTAAATGTTGAAGTGGCTTTTAGTACAACATACAGCCAAATAAGGTTTTCTAACCCAAAATAAAGCACTCTAGCTGGTATAAATTTGAATTACATGCCAATTCTGACTTCTTTATTGGCAATAAATCTTGCATTCATGGCACATTGAGGCTGAGAAAGTTACAAGTTCCTTTACAGCAACTGCCATACTAAGAGGCTCTGGGCTCAGAGTTCCAAAAGAAATCCTGCCCTTACAATTCTACTCAACCCAAACAAGAAGCAAAAAGGAGATTTTTGCTCTCAAGATCTAAAATTTGCAGCATTGTGATTCTGGCTCTATTTTCAATCAGACACGGATTTTAGTGTGTGCAGGTTACCTACAAACCGCAACGGCTTTCCCCATTGCACAACTGCTACTCAAACAGTGAGGGTGCAACAGGGCACCTTAACCACCTCAGCACTCAAGAGTCAAGGGGAAAACAGAGGAGGATTTAGGGGAAAAACCACAGATGGTTCAAGAGCATCTTCTCAGTTCTAGCTTCCTCTGCTCAAGTTCCTAGAGATTTTCCAGTTGTCCTTTTAAAGATTTCACATTCCTTTGTAAGGACTAAAAAAAGCATCCTAAATAAAGGTATAACTGAGTACGGCAATCTGTACTTTAAAAGCTACATAATCACTTAAAACTCAAAAATGGTTTATTATTCACTATAACTCAAAGTCTATATTGGTTTCACTCTCAAAAATATTTTTTAAAGATTGAATTGTTTAGTGTCTCTGCTTCACTAGAAAACTCAACAAAACCATTGCTACTTTCCTTTTAAAATTCTGCTTCAGTGTTCAAAATAAAGTATTAATTAAAGAGCAAATGGTATGTGCTGCCACTTCATGGCACAGCTGTTCCCTCATCACTAATTGGATTCATGTCTTAATCCACCATGAAACAAACAGCCTCAGAAATGTGAAACTGTACACCAAGCAGGCAAACTTTGTATAAATGATAGTTATTAGTATAAGCAAAGTTAATCTTACTTCACAGAATCATGCATCGTCTTGCAGATGTGCAGAAGAGCATTGAGTATAACAGGATCCTTTGTTTGATGCCTATAAAATGTTTTAGAAAAAGGGATGAAAAATCCTGCTGTCAAAACAAAACATCAAAACAAAGCAATCCTAGACCAACCAAGAAGTAATAGAGTTTCTCAGCTACTGATGGACAGACAAGAAGGATAAACGTCATGTTTAGGTACAGAGGCACGTGTGCAGTGGAGCACCACTAAGATGATTAAGGGGCGGCAGCATCTCTCATAGAGAGCAGCTCCCAAGAGAGCTGGGACTGCCTAACCTAGAGAAGAGAAGGCTTGACAGGGGGCTTAGCAGTGTATTTAAATGCCTGAAGGGAAGGTGAAAAAGAAAAAAAAAAATCAAGTAACCTTTTAATTATTTGATAAGAAAAGGACTGTTTGACTTCTACAGTATTTGAAGATGAAGCCTCATCTTTTAAATTCATTTTCAACTGTGGAAATACTCATTTTTCTACATAATGGAGCTTGTAACAAAAGACAGTCTCTCCTCCTCCCTTACATGGTGCTGACACATCAGCTGGAATACGAAATAAACTTCATAAACCAACTATGGCAACATGAATTTAGAAAAGCTCAGAGAACAACTATTCTATTAATCCACAGCAAGTCAGCATCGATATGACTACTTTAATTTCAGCTTTCTTTGTGAACAGTTAAACAGTCAATCAACATGGTAACAAAACTGACACATTTTCATTTCTCTCCCATACCCTGGAACACCTTCACAAACTAAGTGGCCCATATACTGACTCATCTTCCCTAGCAGCCTTTCAGTACATTCCCCAGGCCCTCCAGAATGCATTTAAACTCAGTATTCTCCACTTACTTGATAAAAGATTCCATAATGCACTTGCAAACCTCCACTCTCACACTTTCCTTCTGGAACATATCCAGAAATGGCAAGAATTTCTCCTGAAAGTACAAATACATTAAAATGTAAAATTAGGTATTTTACAAACAACACACAAAAACAACAAATATTTTGGGTAAGCTTTATAATCATAGCTGGTTTATTATTTTAATCTTTTTTGAAGACAGTAATTCATCTTGAAGCATAAAAGAGTAGAACAAACAGAAAAGCACCAATGGCTGAAAGGTGCATCAATTTATTTATTGCAGAGATCCAGAATAAAACACAAAACACAGAACTGTTTGAATCAACTGTTGCCAATTTTTTAAAAGCAATCATAAGCTTGAAACAGCTTAAGATCATGACAAATTCAGACACCTATGGGAACAAAAGGTAGGATATCAAAAACAGTGAAAACAGGCCACACACCAGCAACCATTTTGCATATATCCAGGGCAACTTATGAAGGTCCAAGACATTCAAATTTTCTTCAAAAAGAAGAGTTTAAATTGTTAAGATACTGAAAAAGTTAGTTTCTGCATCATCTCAGGAATATAGCAAGGGTAAGTTTTTCAGAAATATCTGAGCAATTTATGAACAAGACTTGACTCCAATTCCACAGAGTCAGTCTCGCATTCTACTCTTGAACTGGTTTCAGTACGCCAACACCCCTGTCTTTGTTCCTCTACCTCACAGACAGTCTCTGAGCTCTCCAAGTTTCACTTTGTTTCAATGCCAAACTTAGGCCCTATGACAAAGCATGTAAGGTATATATCGTAACACAGAAACAGCAATCAGCAATTACACAAACACTTACACACGTAAATGGTATCTTATCTTCCACTGATTGTCACTTCTGCCATAATAACAAACAAATTTAGAAAACCTAACAGCCTAAAGAAAAAGCAAAGTATAGAGAATTGGAATAATGAATATTTAAGTAGTAAGCAGCAGAGAGCTTCCAAAATGTTTTTGCACTTACCTACTTGATGAAAAGTCCTCTCAATATGTGAGCTTGCAAACAATCTAAATATCCAGGTCAGGTAAACTCTCTTGCAGAAACAGTGCAAAATAGTTCTTAAACATTTATTAAACAGAGTATCACTTACCACTGAAAAAAGCAGAGAGAAGTCATAGATATAGGTAATAACCTTCTGAATAACTGACTGCAGCTAAAGGTAAAAAAAAAAAAGGGAAAAGAAAGAAAGGGGAAATGATTGTAATACATAATAAGACTATCTATACCACAGATTAGTCTTCCCTAGTTATTCATAGAAAACTGGGATGGAAGACACTTCAAGAATTCATTGATGTAATTTCTTTTCCCAAAGCAGGATCAACTACAGCTAAGCTGTCCCTAACAGATGTTTTGCCAACATGCTCTTCAGAACTCATATGAACAGAAGCTGAACAGCCTGCCCATCTTCGTCTGTTCTTTACTTTTTGTAGTTAAGCAGATTTTTCTGATTTATAGTCTGCATGTCGTCCAAGTCTCTAGGCTAAGTAACCACAATTAAAGAAACAAACAAAAAAAACAACCTGAAACCAGTTTGTTTAGTCTTTTTTTGTAGGCACTTCACCTACCTTTCAAGTAACCACAAAAACCTTCTTCTAGAACCTCTTCAACTAATCCATATCTCACCTGGCATGCAGTCTCAAGAACTGGACACAGTAATTCACAGAAGCTTTAACAATGCCAAGAAGAGATGGATTATTTTACGGTTTACTTCTGTTTAAACAGCCCTCCATGATTGCTAATTTTCTTCAGCAGAACACCACTGTTAATGTAGGAGTTAACTATCACGACTTTGAAATGTATAAATCATTCTGGTTTAGCATTTCTCTGAACTGAAAAATTGATGTGCAGGGAAAAAAAGGAACAAATCACAGCATTACAGTTTCAAAAGGCTTCCCAAATTACAGCCAGTCTTTAAAAATAATTTTGCAGTAAGAGACATCAGTAACATTTAAAAATTAATTTGATCTGAGAAAATGCACATCAGATTTTACAGATGTGGCAAAATAAATTCTTTACCTGTGGATAAGCATCTTCAAATGCTCGATCAGGTGTCATGTGTTTGATAACATCAGCCAGAACTGTATTGACCTCTCGCTTCTGTGTGGCGAAAAATGAGGTTACAAAATACAGTAATCAAATCAGCACATAAGACAAGTCACTGAAAACCAGTTGGATAATTTATTTGCATTTGTCAAAGCATCAGCTTTCTACAGAGCTCTAGTTAAGCCAGGAACTTTAGCTAAACTGCTAATATAGCCACTTAGCCTGTGTCAGAAAACCTTCAAAGGAGACAAAGTAATTTTCACGTACCGTAAAATGTCTGCACGTATACTCCACCCACACTTCAGCACAGTTGATATAATCCTAGAAATACATGTTTTACGATCAGCCATATTTACAGGAGGTTACAAGAAATACACTTGCAAACATTACACTTCAAAAAACAACTCCTGAGATATGATTCATGCAGACCTAAAGATTAATTAATGAAAAATGAATTAATGAAAAACTCCAAAAGTTGCTTATGTAGAATTAAGTTATGCTAAAGTAGAGCTCAGGAAAGCTGGGACCACGTGTTTATCTAGAAAAGGTAAATCATGTCCCACTAAGCATATGCTTACTGAACAATTAACTACAATTTTGTCCTAAACACAGAATCAACAGTGAAACAGAACAGACAATAACTCACCTGTGGGTTCTTCAGCTTTGTTATAACCTTCCAAGCTTCATTTAATATCTGAAGGCGATCATTTTCAGGAGGATCAGCCAATGCCAAGTTTAATCCCAAGGAGCGAAAGAGGAGATGCTGGAAGTTAATGAGAAATTTTAAATTAAAAGCAGAAGATGCATGTCCGTCCAACGCCACTTTAGCAGGTACAGTGTGCAGAATGATTTTTAAATCAAATTTAAAATTATAAAT
>NW_010172169.1:33853-41358 GCF_000695765.1 Mesitornis unicolor | reverse complement strand
CGAGATGAGCACACCGATTTCACCCTAGAGAAATGTACATTCATTACAAAATACATGCATGTACTCTGGGGCCAACTTATGAATTAAAAACTATTACAATATATGAGAAAGAACACTGTTTTGGAAGAACAGAAATAAAAATATTTGAATACATTCTTGTTTTAAAGGAAAGGTGAATTCTAATCTTACTGATATTTTTAGAAAAAAAAACGTAGCTACAATTTAAATCTAATTCCTCCAGGTAGTATCTGCAGTTGTACTCTTTATTTTCTCATTCTGTCCCTCTTCCCCACCTCTTTTGTAAAAACCTCCCATAAATCAGAATGGAAAATTACTGAATGCACAGGCTAAGCTTCTTATAAACCTTATATGCAAAGTGAGCGTATTCTGAATAAAAGATAAGTTTATTTACTCCTTCACTACCTTTGATTACAAGTGACCTTCATTGTTAGTTGAACTTGTAACACTAGCAGATTGAAAAAAACATGACAAACTGGGACTGCTGAGTTGTATATCTTCTTCTAGGTCTCATTTTGATTTAAACAAGTTTAAGAAATCAGTACATATAGAAAAAATATTTTTGCCAGAAATAGGTTTTTCAAGCCAACATAATTTCTCCAAAATAGGTCCAGGTGAATATAAAATTAATCAAGAGAGGTCAAGGGTTTTTTTGTTGTTGGTGGTTTTGTCTTTTTTTTTTTTTTATATATTTCATCTAGAACAGGTCAATTTTTACAGAAAGGCTTATAAAGTACACAGTTTATATAAGAAATAACTTGAATTACTTTTTTAAAAAAAAATTTCAGTCACTGGAAATAAATTAACTTATATTCTGTATGTCAGTAGAAAACCTTACTTCATGTCCTCCAGACACTTTAATGGGTTATTTTCTAAGGATCAGGAAGTAAATTCTGGGATAAACCAAGATCAAAAATTAACTTTCACCAATGCAAAGCTGTATTCCAATGCAAATCGGAATAAGGACATTAACCTCCAAGTAAAATTACAAATCAACATACTAGCAACTATCATTAATAATTCAATAATCTCCAGCAAAACATTTTGGTATTTTCAAGCTAGCTTCCAAACATTTTATACTAACAGCCAATAAAGTGTGTATGTGCAAAGAAAATATTTTAAGAAAAATTTTAAAACACAGTGAAGTATTTAGCATTTTATTACATCTTTGAGCAGCTGAATGTTATGATACTACATTTTCACGCAGAATAACTTTTCTAATAGTCCAAGAATCATTCAAATAATCAAAATGAGGAGCATTTCCTGCAATTGCTGATGTTTCATTTTCCAATAAAAATTAAAAACCCAGTTACACAACTGCTTATTCTAAGACATATGATTTATGCACACACACAGTTCCAACAGACTCAAAGTAGCTAACTGTACACACATTGGTTTGGATGCTGACAGCATAACTATTCATGCAGCTTAGAAAAATTATTCTTTTTGATATTTAGCCAACTCACTTGCAAGTTGTACCTCATGGACTCATATTTCAGAACACTAATTTCACTAATAAATTCATTTTAATGTAACCTTGAAATGAATATCTGTTGAATAACATTATAAATCAAGATATGGCTCTTTGTTACTTCAGTGTGTTTAGGAAATCAGGCTTTTGGAGGCTGTTTGACACAGAAGTTAATGAAATAGACCCTCAGCTATACATTGTCACAGATCTATCAAGGAAAAGAGTGCAGGGGAGACAGGGTCATTATTTCTCCATACCTCCACTTTGAACTTTATTTTTGCACTACAATCTTCAGCTGTTTAGTACTCAGGTGCAGGTCATAAGGAATCTTCTAACAAGAATGGCACTCACAGGTAAACTAGGCATCAATACATCAACTAAGCTTATACATACAATCAGTGCTTGCATGTACAATACAATTTGAACTATCATTAATTTAAGTTTCAGTAGAGTGGTGATAAGCAGCCATCAGGATAAGTTTAAGGGAAATCTGACCTAAATTGAGAAAACTACATGGTTATAAGGTCATTCATGTTTAAAAGAGAGATTTTTTTTTCCTGTCAAAAGGCTGCATAAAGCTATACCATTATGCAGAACACATAGAGAAGAGGAGTGTTACTTCAAGGTGTCATTTCAACTTATGAGTGGAATAGCTTTGGCTGTCTGGGTGAATATGAAATTCTTAGCCTAAAACAACTTCAGTAAGAAACCTCCCCTGACATTGGTCAGGTGCAAAACAGGTACACAGGATAAATCTCATGGTCTCACCCAATCCATTAATGAAGATCTCCCTTTTCTGTAATCTCAAAGCTGAAATTTAGTGAGTAATAGCTGAAGCAAACTTCTCCTGACCTCAAGAATCCACTCCTGGGTAGGAGATTAAAGCGTACTTACTCATGTGCTGAGGGCACTTGGCCACTTCTGCATGTCTGAAAGCTACTGATTCTTTCCACAGGAAGAAAAGGAGCGTGCATATTTTTTTGCTAAAAATCATGCTGTGAAGACTCAGCTCACCAAATGCCAGCTGTATCCCCCCTTAGTATGTTTAAATCATTATTTAAAATGCCAAAATACAGGACAAAGGCCAAAAATCTTCCCTTAATGTATTTATAATAATAGAAGGATATAAAATAAAACCAAGATATGGCACTTAGATCAGCAGAGAATTACAAACTTCCACCTTCTCTTTCTGATAAGAAACAGGTTAGTATCAATATCAGTGTATCCTCAGATAGAGACACCGCTGACACAAAGCAAGGCAATTATCTTGAATCATATAGCAGAAATAAGGAGAAAAAAAGAGAAATCAAGATTTTTCTTTTCCTTTATAATATCCAGTCATCTTTCATTCTGAGCCGGACTGAGAATAAAGATGAGGAAAGTCAATGGATTATGCTATTACTGGCAGCTGAAACAGCAACTGAAACATGAAGACACATCCCTGATTGCTAATAAGAATCTATGACAACTCAAGGAAAAGATGGATGTCACTGAGAGGTAGACTGCAGCAAGTACTAGTTTGGGGTTTGTGCTTGTTTTTGTGGGTTTTTTTTAGGGTTTGTTTGGTTGTTGTTGGTTTTTTAAATCCCCATACTGCTTTCCAAATTTACTAAAAATTCCAGCAATAGCATGAAGGTCAATACTGAGAGGATATACAGGGCCTACACCAACCATTATATAGCTGTTGCTTAACTGCTGCAATTTAAAAGATCACACTCAAGAGGAAGCCCATCAGGTGTTTTCTATGCTTCTCTGCAGCACTGCAAGGAAAACATACAGATGATAATACAGTACAAAAATGATCCTGAAACCAGCATAATCTAGCTAACTACTAGAAGCATGCTGATGAATTGCTTTAAACAGCACAGATGTAGGACCTTGTGAATTATCATGCCATGAGTAACTTGCTCTAAAAAAATGGAATTAATCTATTGGAGTAAGATGTGCACTGTGATTTAACTTACGTTGTTAAGGAGATATAGTTACCCCTTTGTTATAAATCATAATTATTAGGGGTTTATAAAATTATTTTTAATGGCTAAAATCCAGCTGAGTGTAGAAGATAGTTTTCCATAGTAAAATGACACTGAAACTTTCAGTAATAGATGATAATATCATTTTGGCTGCAGTTATAAAATGATGCTATTGTGGATGAAACCTCTCTTTTCACAGTGTTCATGGCATTCAGAATTCAGAGGGTTATGCAGGTATCTAACTGCAGACAAGACAGTCTTGGCTGTATTTTCATACACTATCTAAAGTAAACTGATCTACATACAACATCTGGAAGCAAATTTTAGAGATTCTTGAGTTGTGAATCTAAAAACACAAAGTAAATCAGATAGCCTCTGTGTGTATAGAACAACTGTTTCAGCTTTATGGCACTGTCAGAAGTGGATCATGTTTCACTGTCTTCTTTCACTGAGGATGACTGCCCAGGATGGTATAAGACAGACTGTTCTGCAGACGTCAACGGAGGAAGCAATGAACCCAGGCTTAGTAAGAACTTTACTGTATCAGCTAGGAAGGAGTACAGTTATATGATATATAAAGTTATATGTGGAACACATTCTTGCTCTTATTAGTCTAATATAAGCATGTATTTTGTGTGGAAATGACACTAAAATAATTTTGTATGGAAACTGAAGCAGCATCTCCCAGGGACTTTACTTCCTTGGTAGGGAATTTTGTGGCTGGGATGGGCACTAAAGGGGTCTGTAAATGCACACAACACAGTTTCTTCTGTTTTAACTAAACTCTCTAACCACATGTCTAAATACAAATTGTCCAGATTTTTTTTTTTAATTATGCTGCCTAGGATATGCAAAGCTATTTAGTTACAATCATGTCTTAATTTTCATTGTTTTCACTTGTGCTGAAACATCATTAAGTGTGATGCTGAGCATGCCTCATATGAAATAGCTACCTGAGAGCACCCTTTGGTGCTATGCTTCCAGAGATACAGGACAGTATGCAACCTAGAAATTGGGGACTAAGTGGCTTAAGGACCCTTTGGGGCCTTTTTGATGCTGCTAAGGGGTTGCAAAGAACCACTGAAATAAATGACAGGGTGGAAGCCTAGAATTTGAGCCAGGAATGTCATCACCAGAACCCCTGTTATATGGCCCAGAAATATCAACGGGGCTCCATGATCCCCTCTGCCCTGGGAAGATGGGTCCTCATAAACCTCCACTTCATTTCTCCTACCAGATACAAGCATGATAAGAGATGAGAAGCTCAGCTCACATTGGTATGCGATACCATAACCCACCCATTAGTTTGCTATCTTCAAAGATCACACTGGATCAGATTGTCCAGGTCAACTGGAAATACCTTGGTGCAAACAAGTATTGTTCACTTTGCTGCCTGTGCAGCTTACACACTGCTTATGATTTGGAAGTCCACATTACATCTGATGATAAACACATCCACTTCACCCCTAGAGTAGCAGCACTCCCTCAAGAAAAACAGTACAACAGAAAAGACAGTCAATTGCATGAGAAATGGATGCTTAATAAAGTTTTCGTCACGCATAATGAAAAGGCTTCACCTTATTTTTGATTCCTGGAAATTTGAATTAATGAGTTGTCTGAAGCTTTTTTAGCTCCTTTATTATCTACAAGGATGAGACACATTCTGTACTAGCAGAGTTCATGTCTCAACCCTAAGAATTACAAAAAAATAAATCTGTGATCAATCTACAGAATACAGATTGTCCATTATTAGCCATTTGAATGATTCATGAGATACTATAAGTTGGCACAAATGCTCTTGCTTAACCACAACCACATAAATCTTACATTACAAGGAAGCTTTAGAATGGCTTTAACTAACATTTCTCTGCTTTCAGAGCTTAAATGTAGTTAGGATTTGCTTCACGAAAGGATGCTAGATATGATGATGCTGGGCTCTCAGAGTAGAATCCAGCCCACATCCATAGAGAGGGGGAAGAGTGACAGAATAGGGTGCACAGATTAGCACTGGCCCTGAAATTAGGTAGTTAAGCAACTGCAAGGGAGGAGAGGACACAGCAGGAGCTGGTGCTGGCTCCCAGCAGCTCAGTCGTTACTGCACTTAGCACTTAGCCAGAGTGAGATGGCTTCCCAGTGCACAGCCCAGCAGTGTCCTGACCTTGGCCTTCAGAGAGTTCTGGAATCGAGGTGAGGATTTTCCATTCCAGCTTGTCAAAGTGTGGTGCAAAACAGAGCCACGTATCGTTGAGACACAGAAAAAGGAGCACAGGCTAGAGAAGTCAATGCACTTACATAGGGGGACAGATACGTGGATTCCAGATACCATTCAGATTCACTTTTTTGTTCATTTTTTCCAAATATATTAAAAATTCCAACTGAAGCTAGCCTATTTACTATAAAAAATACAAGCAGTCCTGGAAGCAGAGGTAAGTTAACTTTGATGGTTAGTCCTAAGGAAGTGAGGAAGATGCAAAGGCACACTTATGTGCCTAGATGCCTGGGCATAAGAGGAGTAATTGTTTACAGTCTCTTTGTTTGTTTCCTTTCAACAGGAAGGGTTAATACTTTTTTTTCATCCTTTTTTGTTTTAAGGCAAACTTCATTATAAAAGACAACCCAGTTGTTCATCAAATAACACCATCACTGGGTTGTTTTTTTTTGTTTGAATGGATATTATGCACCAATACAATGAAAGTAAAATCAGTATTGCAAATCTAAATACAATAAATGAAAAGATCTGGGAGAGTTCAAAAGCTTGAAAATTACTTGCAGCTGTGGCCAGGTACTTCACAGTAATGGACACTCGTAGCTGTAGCTACATCAAAACAAAAAGTAGGAAAGTGAAACAGTCTGCGCTAAAATAAATTCAAAGGGAAAGAAGATTTTATGCTCAGTTTGTGTAATTTCTAATGAGGCACCCAACAAAAAAGAGTATACAGTAGACCAATAAATATCAGTACTTCTTTCCTTTTATGGTAGTGCAAACTACATTTAGAAATGGCCTCAGATTGTGCTTAAGAATACAATTATACTTTGTGCTTTTCGTTTTTCAGTCATGAATAAAACAATAGTCTTTATTTTTATGTTCAAAATAAGGACACTAATTATCACTCATACCAAAAGCTTTTTAAACAGTAATGATAGAAAAATGGGCCGAAATTATTACAATGAAATACCTAATCCATGGTACTCCACAGCAACCAATGGAGACCTACAAAAGATACTCAGGCAATAGATCTGTCATGATGCAGACAAGGGGATCAGAACAGGTCAGTGTGAGCTAACTTGTTTTCCCCACTAGCAATGACCTGGGCTTGATCGTCCTCATGCAGACACAGGTTAGTACCTTTTTCCCAGCCAGCTGAGGTACCTATTTTGGAGAATCTCCAGTGAATCCTAACTACTTTGTTAAAAGTATTTATATTTCACTAGCCTAAGGTGATGGGTAAAAAGAGAGAAAATGTACTAGCCAACTCTAAACTCAACTTGATTTATTTCAGTAGTCTAGACAAATCCACAGGATATCTACAGGGGACTTCACTTTCAACAGCTCATGTATATTCATGTATATAAGTGATGCGTATGTCAAAAAACAATCCTAGCTTTGCACATAAAATGAAAGGCTCTGTGCTGATCATTAGCATCCAGAAGTGAGAACCTGAGGTCATGATAAATCACGAAAAGAGCTCAATGCTCAGCAACAGGCAAAAAAGGCAGTCCGATATTTGGAATTATTAGCTAGGGAATAGATGTACACATCACCGTGCCACTATGCAAATCTGTGCGTGCTGCACCTTGAATACTGACCGCAGTTTTTGTCCCTTCATGGGATGAAGAGAAGTGATAGAACTGGAAAAGGTTCAGAGAAGGGCAAAAGGGATATAGGAGCTATGGAATAGCCACTATAGAAGGAATAAATGCCTCAGTACTTCTCTTCAGCCAGGAATAGAAATTACTTTGAGGAACTTGAAAAGCGTCTACCCAAATCATAAATGTCATGAAAAGACCAGACAGGGATTGGTGTCCACTGTCTCCTCCTGTGC
>NW_010172169.1:27837-33822 GCF_000695765.1 Mesitornis unicolor | reverse complement strand
GCAGGAATCAAATGAAGCTGGTAGGAACCAGGTCCACAACAAACATGAGGAAGTGGTTTGTCACACACTACATAGTAGATTTGTGGAAATCCTTGCCAAAAAATATTGTGGGATGTGCAAAGCTTACAAGAATTCAAGGAGAAATTGGACAAGCACATAGAAAAATTTCCACCAAAGGTTATTACGTATAATACATTTTGCCCAGGAAGTCACTGAGATGCAGATAATGGATGCTGGCAGAATATTAGAAAGTGTCAGCACAGGCTTGTCTTGATCTTACTCCTCCTTAGGAAATTATTTACAGTCATTGATGGACTTAAGATACTGAAGGACATCGACCTTTGATATGACTTAGTATAGCACTCATGCACATGCTTTCAATCCCTTAGATCTGGGCAGAAACAGGACCACCGAACATAAAAAAAAAAAAAAGTACAAGGCAACCTTTAAAGAAGTGAGTATTTTGTCAAGTACTGTACATTCAGACATATCTTATACAATGAAATAGTGAATGTTTTTATGCTTTTCCCTGAAGCTAAGTTTTGGGTTACTTTGGTTTACCCTTTTGTATACATTTAATATCCAGCAGTATTTACATTTAATATGTACCAGCATTTGAGAGATGTAGCTAATCCTGTACAGCCACAATACAGAGAGCATCAATAATTTATTTTCAAAACACTAGTTAGGCTTTTGCCTTTGGTTAAAGATGTGGAAGCTATAGCACATAAGAAGTACCCAAGATGAGAAGTTATGCAAGAAAGACAACAAATTTATTTAAGAGTATAATGTTCTAAAAAGAATGCATAGGCATTTTCTGTGCTAAATTTGACCTGTTTAATGATCACTGCCTGGCTGGAAATGTATTCCCAAAACTAAGTACCCGCTAAAGAGACACGAAGGCAAGAAATATTGACCACTCTGTTGCCAGGAAACAGTAAAATAAAATCTGAAGCAAACAGACGTCCTTTAAGTTATAGCTACAATATATGGACTTCCACTTCCGAAAATTTTTGCAGTCAGAGAAGGAAGCAAAAGTTAAACCGTACTCTTAGAGCCGTGTGGACATTTTTAGCTGCATCAATTACTATGTCAAGGCTTTAGGAAGGAAAGAAATACAAAATGGGCTGAAGTTTTGGCTCCACTGGAAGCATGGGAACAAATCAATGGCAAGAGAAATGTGACAGCATGAAGAATGCCATTTGGAAGTTTCTAAGGAGTCATTGCAAGCAAAGAGGAAAACAAAACAATACAAAACAAAAAAGAGAGTTACATATCAAAAAGTACTGTCCATGTCATCGAGGTTTGCTATCACAGCATTCTACCCAGCAGCTGCTGTCCACAGCCATTTCTCCCTTTTCACAGTCAGGCTGCTTCCTGTCCTCTTGTTTATGTGACATGAGGTACTGGTGTACTCTTCTTCACTGCAAAACCCCAAGACCATAAGCAGACGACTAACAAGTGCAGGGACTAACAAGTGCAGGGACTAACAAGTGCAGGGACTAACAAGTGCAGGGACTAACAAGTGCAGGGAAGTCACTCCATGCCAGGAAATCCATATTTTATGTGTATCCTGTTCTTAGTTTGTTCTCAAAATATCTGGTAATGGCCACTCTGAGAAACTACACACTTGGTTAGGTGGATCTGTGATCTGGCATTTCCTACAATGTTCATACATTGGTTCAGAAGAAATTAGGCAGGTTTGCACAGACTACAACATTCCCCTCTGTAATGCTCTAGAGACATAATTCCAGAGTTATGGCAAATGCCTGAACAAAGATTGCCAAAGCATCCTGACAGGATATAGTTTTCAAAAGAAAGCACTCAAAAGACATCATATACACAAGATGATGACAACGGTTGAGAAGGACCAAATATTTTGTATAGGTACCTGAGAAACACTATTGGGAAGTCAGGCCTCTACTGAAAAATACAGTTTGTTCTTAAAAATCTATAATTCATCTATGCTCACATCTAGATGTGTCTATCACTGTCAGGTCTTGAAAGAAACTCATTTACTTGGACTTATCAGAAAACTGAAAAATTATATATAGTAGCTTGCAAAAAAGACTGAAGCCATCCACGATGCCATGCTAGAATTCTTCAGTTATTCAAACAAGTTTTATTTTTCATTCCAACGCTAAGATCAGCTATCATACTAAAAATGAAAATACATGTTGAAAAATATAATCTATAAAACCTTTTTTTTCCTGTTAAGCAGAACAGAGAAGTGGACTTTATCTGCATAGAGAAGGCTATTTTCTCTTGCAGAAGAGTTCACTAAAAGCACATTAAACCAAATTCAGAGATTTCTAGCCCTTTTAAACTTTCTTTAAGTCACTCTAGAATACACTAGGAGACTTCTCTGAAACATCAGTGAATTAGTGGCCATTATATTATAGTAGCTATCACAAGTCAGTCTAATTGTAATCATAAACATAATACCAAAAACTTAGAGGTTTATCCCCAGAATTTTATTGGAATATCACAAAATGTTTTTTAGAATGTGGTCAGCCACCAGTCACAAACACAGAAAGATGCCTGAAGTGAGAGTTGTCTTCTCTCATTTAATTTTAACATAGCGTTTGTCTTTATTAATCTCTACTCTTTGCATGGAGGATTTACTTCTAAAACGTGAGGCAAGTTGGAAGAACAGACATTTCAAGTTCAGTGGCAACTACCAGTTAAGAATCACACTAATGTATTCTTCCTGACAGAAATGTATTAATTACACCTCAGTTTTACAGACATATTACTCACTGAGAAATTCCTATGGCACTTCATAGAGATGGAGAGGAAAGATTTTAGAGAGCTATCCAGCTTAAAGATAATGTAAACATCAGTCCAAGAGGGAAAACACTGTTTGTCCTGATTTATAAATCACATTCAAAATAATCCTATATAATCTGAGTAATAATCCTGTATAATCGGTCTAATCTGAACTGATCTCTGAGACATTTTACCCCATCTATCACAGAATCCAGAGCTCATTAAGACCCTTGGGGTCATTCATGCGGGACTCGGACTTTACCTCCCTGCCACCATCTGTCTCTGTCCTCCATCACTACGTGATCACATATTCTCGAGCACTACACCACGATGCTCCTCAGCAGGGATGGTTTGGCTGCATGGTGTGCCACTGCTACTGAACCACACCACAACACAGCAACTCCAGTGCTTGGGTTGCCTTGACACCATGCTCTTCACCTCAGCCAGGACATCCAGGCCTCATGCCACCGGTTGGTTTTTAGACACAGCAAGAGACTCTTGGACGTATTTGTCCTGTGTTCAGGGTAACACGTGCTGCACCACGACTTGTGCACCTCCCACTGCTAACAAGTCTGTACTGCCCACTTAAGCAGTCCAAATAGGTTCTCTGTACGGGGATGCATGGATAAAGATAGCAAACCTATCCTACTGGTATTCACCTGTCCTACTGGTATTCATCACTGGAGCATTCACCAAAGTAAAATTACTAACCCAACTTGATGTCTGCTAATGACAGCTGATTGAACTGTAATGCTTAAAATCACTGATCTAATAATATTCTGTGAATAAACTCTGATATGCCTACCCCACCCGTGAACTTCCCCAAGATCTGTGATTCAGCCCTTAAACTGTACGTCTACCATCTTTAGGTTAAAAATTCACAAAGCTTCTGCATTTCTGATGCTGTCTAAGTAAAACTCTTACTTTGAAGACCAGCCCATCTTCCTGCTGTTTCCTCAGGAATTTCAAACTATCATCCAAAACTGAAGTATAGCTAGATTAAGGTCATGACCTGCATTCAAATAATTTCTCCTGCTCTCTTCTTCTTTCTTAATTTTCAATTAGTTCCTCCTCCGATTCTACAGCTTCCACTGAATTGAGCAATTTTATTTTTCTTAACCTCAAAGTTCGCTAGAAATTATGTCTAGATGGTTGAGGTGGGGCCTGCATTTCCAATATATTTTCTGGGCTCAGCTCCTGCCACATTTTTACCAAGGATACAGGCTCTGTTAGTATAACAGTTAGTATAGTTAGTATAACAGAGACTGAGAGCAAGGAGAGAGAATTTGGGGGAAGAAAGAAGAATACTTGGAAAAAAATTCTCCATTTCCAGTCTCACTGCTATCCAACCAAAATTTAAGTAAACAAGACCTCTTTACTGCACTTTCAAATCAATAGCTTTTCTGTTGCACTGCCATGGATTCATCTAGTTCTTATCCTCCCATTTCCCCTTAGTGTTCCCTTCTAACCACAAATTTCCATTCACATATACTTTTACCTATTGTACCTCTCGCTAAAATGCCCTGCTTGTGCTTTCATTCAATTCCTTTTACTATCCTGCAAGTTCATCCTGTAACAAGCACAGTAAACACTCACAGAAATCCACCATGTACGTTTTTCAGGAATTTGACAGTGAGACTGAGCATGGCTGGTAGTTTAGTGCACTGATCTGAAAGAGGAGGAGACAGGAAGATTTGCAAATAAAGCACCAAAGGCAGAAAGTGTTTCAGGTAAGGGCAATATTATGGCAAATACTGTCAAGGTCACTTCCTCTCAAGCTTCTCTAAAACCTTTTTTCAAGAGTCAGTTTAGAAAAATAGGAGTCTTTCTTCTATCTCCAACAGTTCAATATCCTAAAGAATAATTTGCTGCCATATTCTCCCTCTCTTAACTGATATTTGTTCTTTTCAGTCTTTCTAGCACAGTGATGTCCACAATTCAAATGATGCTTCCTTATATGCTCCGATTGTTGGAAAAAGCAGGTTATAAACATTTGGTACAAGACAGAGGCAAATGGTCAACACCAGGATGGGACAACATTTCAGGTTTTGTGGTTTGTTTTGGGGCTTTGGTTTTAGTTTTGGGTGGGGTTTTTTGTTTGTTTGTTTATTTTTTTTTTAAGTTGCGTGTCCAAATTGTGGACACTAATTTGAGAAAAGCACTAAAAAGCAAAACATCATCCATCATTCTCTCAGACCACAAGTCAAAACCTACAACACTGAAGTCAAGCAGGATTAAATGGGGTGTCTTCATTTATTTTAAAGTTGATTTCTATAAAGTATTTGTTTTGCTGATCTTGTGACAAACTACACCCTTTGAAGGAAAAAAAAAATAATATCTTCCTATACATATTCAAGTAGTCAGAATAAAATGAATTATTTGCAAGCATCTCTAATGGCATTTTAAAATGATGATCTTGTTGGTCACGTGATGCATTCCTGTACAGGCTCTTATTCAAAGCTCTTTATGAAAATAATATAGCAAACATATAAAAAATGTTTAAGGTATTTTTTAAAAGTTTAAGCTAACAAGTTACTGTCCTGTACAGGTAGAATGAAGGCTATTTGGTTTGCTATTGAAAAGCAACTTCCAGCTGCTAGCATCCAAAGCTCAACCTGGACCAACCTGGCCTCTCAATTCCATAATGCATCTTTAGTGCTCTGGTTTCTGAACTCCCGGGATAAAACTGAAATCTCAAATTCTTCTTTGAAATTATGTTTCCAGCCACCTGACCAGATGCATGGAGTGGTTTGCTCTGGGCCACTGATGCACAGTGTGAGAAACAAGAGCTCCAAGGTATGTACATGACCTCTTCTCATCCTAGCTCAGACAGATCCAGTCTTGCAATCTGGAAAAGAAGAGAGCGGTGGCAGGGAGCATCCCATGTCTCTGTGTTCCTTCCAAGGTTCTGCTGGCAAAGTCTGGGTGACATTGAAGCTGTACAATCTCCTTGTCATTATCTCCTGTGGCTTACAGGGGTTTGTGAGCCATCAACTGGAGTTCAGGGAGAGGTTTTATAGAAGGAAAGGAAAAAGAAAGACATATTGATGGCAACAATGTACAGGATACATACCTGCTTTACTGTCTGTAGACTCTGTGAGGCAAGCATGAGTAGCAAAAATTAAGATCATGCTTTAACTTCTGAAATGAACACCCATGGCTGTACGTATCTAAGCAACATACTAATTTTTCAGTGTAGGACTACACTAAAAGCCT
>NW_010172169.1:0-27806 GCF_000695765.1 Mesitornis unicolor | reverse complement strand
AGGAATGTGGCAATAATTCAAGTTCCTGAGCTGAAAAAAAGCACGGATGGCTTTAAGGAGCTGACAGAAAGTTATCTGTCGAACAAATGCAAAATATAAACACATGAATTTCCAGGCTTTATTCTGTCTTTAGCTAGACAGAGGTGAGATGAACACCAAGGGCCAAATCCTAGTTCCGCTCAAGTCAGCTGGAGTTTAGCCACTGACTGTGGCTAAACTGTGTTTCCCTCAGAGTCAGAATTCATCATCCTTTTCGCAGGAAGAAGGCTGTCATAGTTGCCTGATGTTTACACTAAATGGAAGTTTCACTGGAGGGTGAGAGGAGATTCACCATACATGTCTCTCACTCTTTTAAAAAATATTTTGTGGGAGAATCTTGTAAGCAGGGATGTTTACAAGAGCAAGTACAAGAGAGGAGTTAGATCCAGTGTGGGTGGGGTGCTACGTAAACAGAGGTCTGACACTGGAACCATAGCTCCTTCACAGCACTGTCTGTGATGTGGATCTAAAGTCTGGTTTTGTTCTTGGAGCTTTCCAGAGAACGGCTGCAAACAAAGCATAAATACCCTGCAGTCTGTACTGCCTTTGCTGCACATGGAGAGATTTAGGGAATGCTAATATGAGAGTACCAAACTCTCTTCAGTTGTGATTTACTCCAGACCGAATCCCAGAGAAGAAAAATGGAGATCTGGGAGCATAAACTTTGCTATTTGCAGTAAACCAGCATGTCTGCACTCATATTATCACTAACACATATTTAAAATAAATGGTGGTAATAATTTTCTCATAAAACATCAAAATACTTGTAATCTAGAAAAATATTCTTAATACTTTCCTTGTCTAAGAAGGTCATAAAAGCTTCAGGCATGTTCTGATTAATGCAACATATTTGCAGATGTGCTCATGAGAATAGTCCTTAATCTCTTCTGATAAACCAGAGCTTCCACCTCATTCATTTTCAAATTCCTTATTGTATTAACATTCATTTTTCAAAGGTTTTGTTTTTTCCACTCCTACCCACTTGTCTCTCCTCTTAACTCATAGCTCCATATCACCTATAAGCTCCACAGACACACTATTTACTGTCTTCTGATTCAGCAAGATATGAAGTTTTACCTCTTTAAAAAGTCCTCTATTTTGGTATTATCTTTGCCATTTTTTGTGACAAGAAAACCTAAGAAATTTGTCTGTAAAATGAAATTAATAAGTTGCAAAAGAAGGACATGTTTCCTGGAATTTTTTTGGTCTCATTTATTCTATATCCCTGAAAAAGTAATTATTCAGCATATGGTAAGTTAAGAAGTGCATTGATTTTTTCTTTAAATATAAAAACATACACCATTGTGAATTCAGGTACTTTTTCAGTGATAGCCACAGACTTTAGAAGTGGAAAACTGTTCCAAATATTACTCAGCTATTACACTTCTAGAATAATTACAACTTTGACAATCATAAGGCAGGAAGAAACCTCAGTTTAAAAAGTCTTCTGAAGAAGTGCACCTTCAAGTCTGCAAATACAACTGTTCACACACATTTCATCTTCTACACAATGGCTCTTTACTTTTCTATTATTGGCAGTGTCACATGGAGTATCAGAAGGATTCTTGAATTCCAGCTGTGGTCTTAAACAAACAAGTTGCATTTAAAATAATCTCTAACCACAAAAACACTTCCTATGACTTTTATCAAATCCAGTCAGATTTAGAAAACCTCCAGTCTCACTGTGCAAAGGATAAAAAAGCAGCACAGAAAGTACTAAAATTGCCTGCCAAAGGACAATTAAAAATTTGAGTGATCAATGTTTGGTTCATATGCAAGATACCAGTATTGTTATGGACATATTAGATTAATTAAAGCTGCAAACTGGCTTTATACACAAAGCTATGTAAATAAGAAAGCACGTTCTTCTGTGCAAGTACATCTATATGAAGAAAGCATGTAATCATGGATAAAAAGAACTAAAAAATACGCAGCACTCAGTACACAGATGTAAGCAATCTGCAAGGCATGCCACATAAGAAATGCTGAGATGTGGTTTTTTTTCTTTTTTTTTTTCATTGCTTTCATGCTGCTGCAGTCAGGCCCACACTTCTCTAGCAGCACCTGGTTAGCCTTCCATCAAATGTGATGTTCAGGGCTCTCTAATACCCAACTCAGCATGTGCTTTTTAAACACATTATCCATTTAGTTTACCTGCTCAAAACTCCATTTTGCTACAATGACTCTGCAGCAACAGCTCTATCTGTACCATATAAACAGGAGAAGTCTCTTCTCCCTGGTAGCTAGTGATAGGACAAGGTAAAATGGCCTCAAATTCCACCAAGGGAGGTTTACTTTGGATATTAGGAGGAATTTCTTTACTGAAAGGGTTGCCAAGCACTGGAACAGGCTGCTCAGGGGTGGGGGTGAGTCACCCTACCTGGAGGTGTTCCAAAGACCAGGAGATTTCATGCTTAGGGACGTGGTCTAGTGATAGGCTTAGTAGGGCTGGATTGATGGTTGGACTCAATGACCTTAAAGGTCTTTTCTAACTGAAACCATTTGATAAAGCAGAAGGATGCTGCTGGAAGCCTGCATCCCTTGTTGTATAAATGCCCTGAGCCACCTTCTTCTGAATACAGGCATGTAGGCACTGCAGAGCTGCTCAGCTTTCTACCCTGCAGGTAGCTGAGTGGGCGGTAAGAAAATTTAGCACGTCTTTCGTATGTATAATGACATTCTTGTACTTGCACCCTGGGGCACATGCAATGATGGCTGCACTTGATTCCTGACCTGTAGCAACCAACCACGTGGCAGATGCAGACAGAGCCCTGCGCAGATTGCAACGGGAGAACCGCAACATTTTTGTAGGTGGCTGCAATTTGTTCGCATCATATTTATGTTGCCTGCATCAGTTTTCTGAGTTTCTCCTCATTAGCTGACAGTTTTCCTCTTTTCAAGTCTAACAGGGTCCTCTCCCATTTCCTCTGAGAATAAACAAAAACACATATACAGCTGGGTACAGCATGGGCATTCCCAGCAATATTTCAAATCTCTCATGCCCGACTGGTGTGTCTTCCCACAAGCCACACACTGCCTTCAGAACATCAAGACTGCTTTCTCTCTCCTCTGTGGTATGGTCTAGGAGAAATTTAAATGACAAATTTTCAGCAACTGCAGGATCTAAACCATGAGCAGTGTCCTCCATCTCGTGTTGTGTTCTCTTGGCACATTTTTGGTTGTTTGCAGTAGATCTAAAGTTTTATTAGGTTTAAAAGTTTTATTGGAAGGTAATTACAAGATCAAAAGTACTTTATGGCCAGTGATGAGTAAAGGCACCTGGAGAAGACATAAGGTGCAGTGTTTTGATTTAACCAACTACTGACTGGCTGCGGCTGCAGTGGCTTGGATTCAGGGACCCTGAAGACTCCACCTACACATACTGGGTCACATCCAGGTTGTGCAGGCAACTTGAATTATGGCATTTGCAAATTACTCCACTTTTCTATCTTAGTGATTTCAAGTTAAATGAGCATTTCTTTGTATTCTGCTATTTCTAAAGTGAAAGCAAAGTAAGAAAAAAATGAATCTCAGCATTCTTCTGAAACCTTGCTTACCAAGCCAGGTGAAATCTTTCTGGATGCATTACCTTTCTGTTACTTGAACTAGTGGAGGAACTGACACCAGATATGTAATTAACACAGGCTAATTAGCTTGAGGCATACAAAGGATTTCATAGTTATTTGCTAACTTTGAGGAATGCTGACGTTCATAAATCTTGGACCACATTTCCAGCTCTAAAATATTTTACCAGAACCAGGCTTTTCTGCTCTTTTTTTCCCCAAGGATTGCCTTCTCTTCTGACTTTCCACAGTCTGGGCCATTCATAATTGTCTCCAGATCCCAGAATCATTCTTGACTGTGCTATTTCAATCACAGCTCTACTAGCTCATTTTCTGAATCCTAGTCTTTCCTTTTCCTCCTCAAAGCAATAAGTGAAATGATCAGAAAGTACGTTCTTAAGCCTATCTTCCCATCAAAATAAATAGAAATAGTATGAATCAAGGGATTTTTCCCCTGTCAGTTTATTTAAAAGAGAAATTCAGCTGGTAAATAGAAGCAAACATTTACCAGCACTGCCAATTTTAAAAATTTATTTCCTGAGAATAGCCAGGAATTTTTAGCAATAAAAAGACAAAGGTGAAGGGCAGAATCAGAGAAAAGGGAACACAGTACTGAGGTAATAATTCTGGGCTGATCATCTGAGTTTCTATAATAATTATTGATAAAAAAAAGTGTAAAGAATAAATGCAAAACATTTCAGACAGCCTTTCCTGAAACTGATGTAGATTAGAGGGTGGACACAGAGTCTGTAACATTGATCCATCCTAACAAATCCAGCAGCAGTCACAAAAAAGGCCAGGACATCAATTTGACCCAGCTAAATACAAATCTGTTATTTGTCAGATTCCAAATGGATAGTTATCCTTGGCTTGTTCCAATTGTGTTGCTAAGCCTTTTTCTTTAGAAAAGTTTACAATGCATTGTAGAGATACAATGTTCCTAAGACACCTTATTTTTCCAATGGACTTGGTTACTAAATGCCCCTATTTGCCAGACATTGTTATTGCTATTAATATTAATAATATTTTTGCTGTGTCTAAAGAGGAATAAGACATTGTACAATATTAGGCACTCTGTACACAGTGAATACTAGTGTCTTTGTCCAGAGATGATGTCTCCAATACCTCTTACTGACGAAAACACTTTTGAACGTTTGCATCAGTGACTGCTCCCATCACCTACTGAAAATAATTGGGATTATCTAGTGAAGAATTGATCTTACTGAAGCATCTAAATAGTTGTTTTCCAGTTCTATATGTTCAGGAGCAGTACAACAATATATTCTACAGAGGTATAGCCTACACAGCAACAAATTGTTTCTTTAAAAGCTATGAAATATTTTGTACTTCCAAATGTTTTCTCCTTGAAGGAGATGATGAAAAAAAAAAAGAATCCTTCAAAGTGCTGGGATTATGAATTCTCAGCTCATAAATCCACTTCTCCTGCCCCAAATGGTATCAGAAACTGTCTCTAAACAAACACACTTTAACAAGACTTAGATTTATAGCCCTTTGAGAGTATAGCAGGCAAATTACAACACAAGAATTTGTTTTTAAGCAAAATTATTCAGTATCATCCTTGAACTTGGCATTATACCACTACCTGAAGATCAGGAGTGCTTATTTTTGTTGTTTGATTACATGCAGCTTCCTACGTATTTCCCCATTATCTACCCCACCTCAGCTTTTCCTTTCCCAATGAGTGTAGTCAATTCAGATTATAAACAGTAACAATTTAAAATGAGAAAGTTCACTTTGGATAAAAGAATTAGCTATTGCAAACTGTTGCTAAATTTCTGCTTTGGCATATGTTCTGCAAGCTTTCATGAAGGCTTTAAGCTTAAATCTCTTCTATAAGCTCTGTAAGGCTTTAATTGGCTTTTTTACCATAAAATCCCCAACATTTTTTTTTGCTTCTGGCTTGCTGGATTTGCTTGCTTTTAAGCTGCATTCTGCATTTTGTATGACTGCTGCTTTTACATACACAGGGTTAGTCCACAATTACCTTTGTATTCAAATATATAAATCGGTATAGCTTTTCTTTACCAACCAAAGAATTGCTAAAACTTCCTTGTATTACTTCTTACCTGTGCAAAGCACTTTTGATCTCCTCTGGACAAACAGCCATTGCTCAGCATTTCCTGCCTCAAAGGTTAGGTCTGCAGGAACCCTCAAGCCACACCGTCTGGAGACAAATCGGATGACAATCCCACTCAAATTACCTTGCCAATAGCACTGCCTGACCAATTTCATGGAATCAAAATGTTTTAAATGTTTCACCAAGACTGTGTGCATTCCCCACTGTAGATGGCTTCAATAGTACTGCCATTACTAAATCTGAAAGCAAAGGCACAGCAAGAAGGAGCCAACCTGAATAAACATCCACCTTCAGGATGCCATAAAAATGTTATCACTTCACCTCACAGTCCCTCCTCAGGGCTCATCTCCTGGGGAGAGGCCCTTGGACCCCTTGGCAGAAAGACAATGGACACCACACCACAACTCACACAGGAGAGGAGCACCTTGCACGGCGGCTCCCTGTGCTCTTGTTCTTCCTGACCTTCCTCTTCTCACACATCCGCAGAAGCACCCTGGCCTGGTGGGCAGTGATGGGTCCCAGGCAACATCTAGTCTCTGACAGGTAATGGATTACCCTGACCTCTGTCACCTGCTTTCTGTCAGAGTCAAGGCAAAAGGGGCTGCGCTGGGAGATGGTGCAGCTTCTGCTGTGTGCAAGCCTGCTTGTTCACCTTGAATTCCCCGTAAGCTTTCTGGCAATGTTATTAAAATTGCCAGGGAAACCGCTCTGACTGAAAATTAGCAGCAGCACCCCAGGTATGTCTGCACTAGCATGGATGTGAACTGATTATGTCTGCTGCTGGAATACTTCCACTGTTGGGAAAAGCCCAATTAATTACATCTGCTATTCAACATGCAAGATGACCTATTAAAAACCACCTAAGAATAATCTCATTAACCAACACAGGTTTTGCTTATCCCTGAATCACCTTCATGAGAGCATATGCCAGACACTTTATAAAAGAGTTTATGAGCTTACAGATTGAACTCTAGAGGGAACATCCTGCTGACCAGTCATAAGAGATAACGTGCCACAGCTGCTGACCAGTATGTCCTTAAAATATTTGCCACCCTCAACACTGAAGGACAACAGAGCCTTGGACAGGTCCCATACTTTCAAAGCAAAGCTGCAGCAGACAGGTACTGCTTTTGCAGTGCAGTTTGTTTAAGCAAATCAAAGGAACTGGCAATACTGCATCAGCCAGCAACAGAACAGTGAAACCAAGATAAGAAAGAACACAGCAAACAGGGAATGAGGGGACAAGGAAAAAGATGGGCAGCAGAGAACAGAACTGCTAATAAAGCAAAGGTGGCGGAAGAAATAAATGACTGAAAAAAAAACCCAAAGAGAAGTGATTGCGCCTAGTCAGCTCAATAACTGTTTTGAAATTACTTCACTTTTAAAAAAATAATTTATCTTTTTTTTTTTTTCAAAGTCTTAAATTATCTGAACAACTGTACTGCTCCAGTTCTAGATAAACTTCTATAATGAAGGAAATTGAAAAGGCTGTTTCTTAAATGTTGCTATTTCTGGATAATGCTACCTCAAGTTACAAAAAAAACCCACTCAAGCGCTGTGGGCAAAACAGACACTACTGAAATGTTACTCACATAGTTATTTCCAAAGTCTTCCACAAACTGCTTCTGTAGTTAAAATTAAGCACGTGTATAATTACTGCAGCATCAGGAGCTAAGTTTTTTATTTTTTATTTTCATAAGATTTAGTTCCATCACAACAAAACAGCACAGCCTGAAGAAAGGAAAGTAATCTTCATTTTCAACTTTTCAGTAGAGTTGTGGTGAACTTCTGAAGTACAGAGACAGCAGATTTGTTTAAGAGCCTTTGAGAGGCTCCTGAATTCATACTCAGACATGTTGACAAAAATTTCCAAAAGCACTTAAGTGACATGGAAGCACAAGCCCCAGAGCTCTCACTTGCAGATCTTGCTGGAGAGCTGTAAATCATTGTTCCCTGATATACAGAAGAGCAGGATACTGCATAGTCATAGTGGCTACAAACATTGTTTACACCATTTACTACTTAGCTTTGTCTGTACTGTTTCTGTGACGTGGATACTAATGAAACTCTGGAACTGCATTTTAGCTTAGGCAACATTTTGTAGTTAGTAGGGAACAGTTAGTATAGTTAAGGAAGAGTTAGTAGGGAATAGTTAGAAACTTAGTAGGGAAAAACTCCCTATACAATCTGAAGCTTTAAAAAGCTCTATGGAATCCGAGGCTTTCACCATTAGAAGTTAATATATAGGCATCATACATTTCAGTTTATAAAACACAGAAAATAATGAGCCTGCAAGATTATCTTTTTTTGATCGCAGTTTTATCCAGGCTGTGAAAGCACATGAAAGGAATTCACTGAGAAAATATAAAGGCCAATTATGAAGCACAGATTTACGAGAATAACTGCATTGTGGGGCCAGGGACAAGTACCCACTTGAGAAGCTGGTTGTTAAATAGCAGTCAGAATATTAGAGAAGTTATACTGCCCCTGTATGTTTCTCCTCCTTACCAGCAAAAGAACTCTCCCAAGGAAACAAAACAATGGGTTTGTTTTCTCTTGCTCTAGAAAAAAGTAAAAATAAACTTAATAGATTTTTTTTAAAGCAAAGGAAGGAAGAGTTGATGGCTGCATCGAATACCAAGTGCATTAGTTGACCAGAGTCTTTCTGCACACATTACAGGCTTACAGAGCACCCTGACACAACGACAGCAAGATGCACTGGGCATCAAGCAGGCAAAATACATATTTTTCATACAGAATTTCCCTTCCTACTGAAAATTGCATTTTCATTTCTTTAGTATGAGAATAAACTTTTTTATCTCCTTTATTTTTCAGCATTTCAGCACTCAGACAGCCCCTTGGGATTAAAGCCAGAGCAGAGGAACCTGGCAGTACTCCTCTGAATCACTAGCCACCTGTTACAGTTCACTCTCTCCCCTTCCCTATGCCATGATATAATTTCCCTGGGTGACTATGTACTTCTCTTTCCTGCTTCAATTGGTACCCAGTATACAATTTCTGCACTAGGGAAGGCAGAAACAGCTGTCCAAACACCAGCTCCGTTTGTGCTGTCTCACCAGCACCATGATGGGAAGGCTGTTCAGCAAGCTTAAGCGCAAGGTCCTGAGTGCCGGTGGGAAAACCCAGGTGGGAAAATAGCTGCACCCCTTCAGCACAGGTAAGGTCATGGCTGGAGTAGATGTCAGCAGCAGTGTAGAGCATCTGGACAGAATCCAGAAGAAAATACTGAGAATGACCAGAAGTCTAACAACGGTGAGCTACAAAGAGAGTCAAAAAGGATGCAAAAACACTGAGAGAAGACAGAGGTGAAGACATTAACACTCTATCAAAACACTAAAAGCTGCTTCAAGGGGGAAGGGAATAATGGCGTGCAATCTATGGGGGGAAGGATAAAAAGGAGTGAGCTTCAGTCATGGCCAGATAGATCCAGGATTGATATTTGTGATGAACTATTCATCACTCTGACAGGTGGCTACATGGCAACAGCAGGCATGGGTGTAGCCCAGTTAAATGCTTAGCGGCACCAACAGTCCTCACAGTCCAATGAACTTTCTGCAGAGACGACTCCCCTTCCACACATTCTCCATGGAAAGGCTGGCTACACAACTAGCAATCTGTGCAAGTGCTCCTACGGTTGATTGATCTGAATGATGTTTGCCTTCTGCAAAGGTCAACAAGTCCAGAAGGAGGTGGATGTGTTCATTTGAGCAGAAACCTAGATTAGTAGAGGTGGTCTTCCATTTTGGAATACCGCAATGATGATGAAGCACCGGTGCTCCCCACCGCTACTGAAGAGCAGCCTTCTCTGTTTGCTTTTTCTCCTGAGGTTGCCAGGCAACCAAAGAATCTTTTACATCTGTAAATGCAGCAAATATCTTATTTTGAGCCATTTTAATATGCAGCCTGTTGAAGAGCTGATTCACTGGCACTTTTCTTCAGATGGGTATAATTAAGCCTCACACTGTAGTATAAGCCTCTGGAGTTGGTAGTAGGTTGAAATTCCAGTAAATGAGGCAACTGTTCAAAAAAAAAAACCCAACAGGTTAAGCATCATTTGAAAGGGGACTGACATATTGCTTATTCTTCATCCTCATGTGGACCAGACCTGTATCACAATGGCACTTCACTGAATGGGATTCCTTAGATATATACATGATTTTTTTTACATTATTAAGTTAATCTGTTTCTATCTGGAAAACATGTACGAGAGATGAAGGAACTTAAAAGGTACAAGATTGACGTAACAGTCATGACTGAATTTATTTGCAGTGCAGGGCATGCATAATTTCAATCCTATTTAGTATCTCCTAGCATCTCTTGGAAAAAACAACAGGCAAGTCCAATTAATAACCATGTGGGCAAATACTTCAACAACTACGTGGCAACAACTATATGATCAATTACAGTATTATGCACTATAAAGAATCTCGCGTACAATATAGTAAATAATCCAGCTCATCCACAACTTGTCCTAAAAGTACTAGCAGATGTTTTGTAGCAATCTTGCTTCAGTGGTATAAGATTTCACTATTTCCTTTTTTTTTCTACCGTGCTACTTGCCCTACCACAGAGCAGTAGAAGAGAATGCACATTTACAGGTCACTCACTCCCATGTAAAGCATTGGTTTTAAGCATTTGAGCTGAAAGTGCCAGTGACACTGGGGTTGAGCAAAGAAACTGCACTGTGAATGGGGCTGTGATGATAGGGTGCACATACTGACACCTCTGGCCAAATCTGCCATAGAGTAGGAAGCTCTGGGTGACAACATCTAAAACTTCTGCACAAAATATGTCTGATATATGCCCTAAGCCTCTCACAGCTGCTCAGGAAAGTTACAACCATCATTAGTTTGAAAAGGTGAATGAAAGATAGGGAAGTATTGGTTTTGTTTGTTTGTTTAAAAAAAACCCTTTAAGCCATCACCACTTCCCTCAGGGGTACTGGGCACTTAGCTGATCAATCTGTGCTTATTTAGTGCTTTTGAAAACCCCTTTCTACACCCTCAAAGCCCTTCGTACTGGCAGCTTTGTGAACCATGGGAATTCTACCACTGACATTTATGGGAACAAAACTAGATCAAGGCAAGAAGCTGTAAGAAACATTTTGCCCTTTATTTTTAAAGCTTTCAAGATTATGCAGGACACCAAAGCTTCTTGACATTTTTCCTGTGAGGAAGTTTAGTATACATCAGGCCTTCTTCATACAAGAGCTTTTATTAAATGAAGCCCACTTGAATGCATGATTAAGTCAGATTCAGACAATCCACAGAAAAAGCAAATGTTTCAAAACATCTTTTATAAGGAAAAAATAGAAAAACACTATTTAAGATCTCAGGTTGTGATGCCATGAAACATTAGCACACCAAAACCTTACCAAATGAAGATTTTTTGCTGCTGACCATATGATAAAGAGAAACAGAGTAAGATTAAAGAACAATATTCCGTAAAATTATTTCCAAATAGAAAATCTAACTTGCCCAACAAATAGCAAGATAAAAAATAGGTGCATGTAATGATTCTACTAAAAAAGTGGGAGTTTTGTAAATGATCTCAGTTGATCTAAGAACTTTCCAGTATTGTATTTCATTCTAATGACAATCATTCAGAACAGATTCTCCTTTAAAACAAAGCTGGCACGTTAAAACATAGCTACAAGTTCAGCTTTGAAATTGCATTAAAAACTGAAGCCGTTCATTAGAAATACATTACAGCTAAAGACTGAGCGTTTTGTTTTAAATATTCTTCTTCAGAAATGGGAATGGCTATCAGAAGCATAGATTGCCTCAAAAAATCCAAAAAATAAAACACAAATGTTTTTGACTGGATCCTTAATTTCTTTAAGTGATTTATTTCTGATTAAACTCACACGCTCAGAACTCATGTCCTCTCCCATAGAAAACTTCCATTTTTTAGAGTAGCTGGACTGCCTAGCAAATACAATGCCCTTTACTTTTTCCTTTGTCATAACAATCCAAAAGTAAAATATCAATAATGTTATTCTAGAATGATGATATAAGCAACCCATGTTCATATTGTGAGGGAAAAAAAGAAAATTAAGATAAGCATTCAGGCACAGAAGCTCTTTAGATCTCAAATAAAAGCAACAACCTCAAGCTAAATGCAGATTAACTGTTACAAGTTACTAGTCTATGTTGACTGTATATTTATATTGGTTGGTGCCAGTGGAGCAGAGGACAATGTTCACAGATAAGGCTGCTGTAAATATCAATCCTTCCAGGGGACACAGGAGACAGGGACAACCATTGTTCCTAGAGTTTAGTGTACTAAGATGCTAATTGGGGTAGCTTGAAGTGAAGCCCAGTGAAGAGACAAGAATTAAGTTCCAGACTTAAATTCTGAAGGTATGTCAATGTCTCAAGCCCACTATCCTGCTGTCACAGGAATCCCTTGTATCATTTAGCAAATGGCAAAATGAATCAGATCTAAAATACAAGCAATAACATAGAACAACTGACTTTTGCAGCTTTTGTCTTTCATGTTCCTAGCTGCAGAAAGAGGTGAAAGCAACGGAACAGAAAGAAGAGCTCCTACTCCTGGAATAGGATCACATTTTTCAGGTCCTTATGACAACAATATGCTTTTCCAAGTTTTTATCTCTCACCATGCTAGACAGGATACAGCCTTTTGGCATGTGGGGTCCAACTCTCAGACACAACTGGAGAAAGGGAAGTCTCCTGTTTTTTATAAGGGCAGCTATCCAGGTCCTGCCCCATATGGCAGAAATCAGGGAATATACTATGACACTCCTCTTCCCTGATCCTTGAAAGAAGGGTCACTAGAAATGAAACACAGAAGTCCACTATGCCATCTCTAGGTCTACCACCGTATAATCCTTCACATGTTTTCCACGGCACAGAAACTGGATCTTTGCACAGCACAGGCTCTAGCATATTATACTGCAATAGTTACAGGCCTCATTTACTGCAAAAATGACTTGCCTATTAGTTAGGATGTGAACAGAAGTAATAGGTACCCTCTGCAAGGCTGCAGTAAGAATAACATCTTCTGATCTCAGCCTTGGGACAAAGAGGTATGCCATCAGTCACGATTATGGGTAAAAAGTCATTATTCATTAAATTAAATGGCCTGGAAAACAAAGCAAGCTTGGCTATTTGCAGCAAACGTCTAGGGAGGCTAACTCTTTCCTTGAGTTGCTCAGGCTTTCAATGTCCTTGATCCATTTGCTTTGTGTCAGCCCATGCCACCTGGATATAAATCTCTTCTAGCTTCTACTCCTTATGCTGCCTTTCAATAACTTAAAAGACCCTGCAGAAAGGCACAACTTATTTATATGTCTGCAAACAGTGCAGGACCCATTTTTTCAACATGCCATTGGTAGTACACATCAGCACCCTCCTCAAGGTAGTTTCCTGCACAACGCAGGGCTCTGTAGCTGCATTACAAATGATGTGATGACTGCTAGCAGACCAAAGATGTACAGCTCCAGCAAGACCTCCTGAAGCATTTCTTCCCAATAGGTGCAGTGCTTCACAGGCAGAAAAGCACATCAAATGTGCTTTTGAATGTGTTTCTCTCAGGCAACGCTAATTCTGGTAATCTATGTGGAAAACATCAGAATCGCAGTCCCTTTACTACTTCCAGAGACGTGAATGCTAACCTAAGAGAGCATCAGTGTTGTATTTCTGTCCTTTCTTCCTTTATTTCTTAACCAAGCTAAATAACATTTAAGCAAATATTGATTTCTGCTGGTCTTCACTTACGAGCTGGTCCCCTTCAGCCACCTAAGACAAATACGTTTCTTCCCTTGAGCTCATCACGTTTGACAATATACCAGTGTTCAGAACCGAACTAAGTACATAGCAAGTTCAATCCCATCATTGCATCAATTGACCTTGTTCCAGGATGAGCTGGTGATGCATGAACAGTCACATTTTTCCCCATCAGTATATCCCACTGTAATTTCTTGTCTACAGTATTTTTTTCTACTCTCAGACTGCCCTCAGTACTGTCGTGTCTCAGGCTTTACCTTCTTCTCCCAAATATCTGTGTTGAAAATCACTTTTCTGAAGCCATATCAAGTAAAACTCTCACAAGCATGAATGTAACTTAGCAGTTTTCCAAATTCAACCTTTTTTTCCCTGCCCATAGTTCTAAGTGTTTTCGGTCCTTTTAATGTTACTTCACTGTCCATGCTGATGTTCTGCAGAATTAGTGTTAAATGTGTAAATGTATCAGCAATACATTACTTGCTCCAATGATTATTCTCCCCATTTAATCAGAGATGCTGTGCTCATTTCAGTTTGATTAAAAGATACTATTGCTTTTAAATCAGGATTTCCTATCTTTTGATAACACACCAACCAGAGAACAACTAAAGCACTTTTCCAGACAGTACGCTTAAAATCCTGGATGTTGCAGTGTTAAACATTTTCTGTTACCTAATTAGGACACCACCTTCACAGGTACCAGTGACTGTGTAATAAGATTTAAAAAACAACCAACCAAACACACAAAAAAAACATAACACAAATTCCAGCAAAACCCAATTTGGCAACAACATAATCTGACTAGACCACAGAACTACATTTTCCACATCCACTTGACCTGTTCATAATAAAAAAGATGTTAAGTTATGAAAAATAAGTAATTTCTTTACACTGCTTGCAAATAGATTATTTAATCAGTTCTAAAACTTAATTACAGAAGTTCTACACAATAGTTTGTGTTGGTATGTGATAAATATTCAATTAAGCAATGATATTAAAACCTGAAATCACTTGTAAAGATTAGCAGTGCTGGGAAAGCATAATGGTACCAACACTCTTATGCAGTCAAGAAGTAATTTAGTGTCCAGCACTTGACATATCGGTCAGACCTCCTGGTTGCATTAATAGGAAGACTGCAATAGAAGAGTGGCCATAATGCATAAGATTCACCAGGATCAAGAGGACAAGTACATATGTTCTTTTCTGAAAATGGACCTAACGTGCATACCTAACTGCTTCCACACGAAAACTGCTCTACGCATATAACATAACTTTGCCTGCAGCATAAAAAAAAAGAAACCCAAAACCTCCCCTGAAACACCCAACTCAGACAAACAAACAAACAAAGACCAAAACAAAAAACAATCCAGTAGGATTGCATTTCATGCAGTTAAACAAAACAAAGAAGGAACAACTAAGGTTAGACGAAGAAAAAAAGAAAGAAAGGAATCAATAGGAACCTCCAGGTAAAAGTCCAAATGAAAGTTTATTTTATTTTTGTCTCAATAATTCAACAGATCACCTAGAAAGTTTGTTCAAATTAGAGATGATCCTGTCGTTCCCTGTTAATTTAGAAGAGACCTTACACCCTAGATCCCCATGTGACTAATGAAAATGAAATTACCCATGCTTTACATAAGATGGGAACATGCAGAGGCAGACAAACAGAAGGTGCTAGGAAAAATACAAAATATAGCAACAGAGTAGAAATATTTAAAAAAGAAAAAAGGAACAAAACTAATGTCAGATAAACATATACTCACAGCCAATTTATCATAGTAACCAAGGGAACAAAAGGCAAATAATTTAATAAAAAACTACAGCAGTTAACTAGACACACCATTGTATTGTATTTTTTCTTTTCTTATTAAATCAAATAATTTCACAGTTTGTATTTGTGCAGTACACAAAAACTGAAGACGAGCCACACGGTTAAATAAATGTAAGCAATAATCTAAAACATTGAAAATTTTATCAAAACTGTAACACTCCTTTCAACAGAAGCCAAACTTTTCTCACTGTTCACAAAGTATTGCAGTGATGTGTACAAATAATGGTCATCTCCGAGTTTGCTGCTTTAGCCAACAAATAAAATGAGAAGGGTCTCAGAATCACAAACAAAGCCAGAACAGAATAAGATATTTGAGGCAGAAATCTATCTGCACTTATCTAGACCTACTCTTACCTAAGAGAGTGGGGGGAAATCACCTGCACGACTTGGCCTGAAAGGGAAACATTTTCAGGTAGTGACAAAAAGAAACTGGTAGAGAGGTGACTATCATGGCAGAAAGCAAACAAAAAAGATGCTGCTGTCTTTTATTCCTTCTTTACAAAGAAGTAATGGATGCTTAGAAGGAAGTGTCAAATAACAGACCATGAAGGATGTTTCTCCTTACATTAAATATAACTCTAGATTCCTCATGTCATACTGGATAACTGAAAAATAATGAGAGCATGAAATCATGATAGAATAAAGCACAGTGGCTTCTGACTTGTGCAGCTTCTCATTAAAGAGAAAGCAAGTTAAGTCAGGTTACTTAAAATTCTGTGTTTGCTTTTCATTTCTGCTTAAACCTGTTTAATACAAACTCGTGACAACAGATGGGGTAATCTCTTGCTGTGAATAAATTTTTGCAGTGCTTCAGAGGGTCCTTCAAGCAAAACAACCAGCCTCGGTCTTCCTGACCATTATTAGGTAGAGAGCAAGTAAAAGAGAAAAAAAAAAAAACCAAAGCAAAAAAAAAAAACCAACAACAACAAAAAGGCAACAAGAAATAAGTAATCCTGAACTGATTTCCTTTTGAGATTGAGAGGTTATGAAACTTGGAAGGTATATGAGTAAAACCTGTTTTTCCTTGAACTTCACTGTTAAGTTTCAAATCCAGTAATTTTCACCCATGGAAGATCAGGCACAGGTGGACATCTTGTATAAAGATCAGTAATCAAGAGAAGTGAAATAACTTTAAGTGATTGAAGAGCTCCATTTTAAACAGGAGGCAGAAGACTGGTTTAAATGAGGCTGACAGGGCACCCCATCCACAGCATTCCCCACTGCTGGCTCCAGAAGGTGAGTGCTACCCTGAATCTGGCAACCATCTTCTCTATCTCATGACCACCACAGACAGGCAAATTCTCCTGAACTGCTGTCACATCTAGTCCTAGCAGCAACATCTACCTCTGCTCTGTGAGTCTGTCTGGACATCACCCACACTCTTCCTCACTGGGTCACCTGAACTCCAAATGGTTCTTTGGAAACACCCCTGTGTGGCTGAGCTCTGCTCACACCATTTCCTCCTTCTTCTGTCCCATCCAAACATAAGCTGATGTCTCAGCACCATGAGGCAGTCCACAAAGCACTGGAAGGGGCCAGTACACACACTGAGCTGACTCCACAGCCATGGGGGAGCCATGAAGAGCCCCTCCAGTTGCCCCAGCATGTTCACAGCACAGGTGGTGGGAGCTCCAAGAGAAGACCCTTCAGCAGCCTAAGGGAGCTCTTGGTGAAAGTGTACTTCAAACACACCAGGCGGTAGCCTCTCTGCCAGCTCCTCTGCAATTTCTTGACATACTGGCTGCACTTTTCCCCTTGTCCTTTATTAATCCCCTCCCTATGCAAGGTCCCGTCACATTGTGGGACTACCCAGGAGAAGAACTGCTGAAGGAGGAAGTATTGAATTCCTCTAGTCACTCCATGGGCAGAGCACCACACAGCAATGTTCACCCAGATCCTCTGATGCCTCCCTCCTGGGAGCAGTAGGGGTGCTCCGTCCAAGTATCTGTCCATCTTTTCCCCCCTTCTCCAGCTCCCTCTTTTCACATTTTTTAATTAATCTTCAAGCTTCATCTTTCCATTTTTGTTAATAAAACACAGAGAGAGAGGATGAGGATTTGTTTACTAAGGACAGCTGGCATCTGTCCCAGTGGGGAAGACCGATATGATCAGTGCCCAACAACAGATGCCTCTTGAAAAATATAGGAAACAGTATGAGCAAGTACAGTGTGACTACTCACCTCACATGTTTCAGTAAGCAGATATTTATGGATTCGAGAAGTCGGAGGCTGCATCTAGACCAAGATCAGCAACACAACTGTTCTCCATAAATGTCTCCTTCCTTCTCCAACACATCCCATTCCTTTCTGGCTTCCATATATCTTGGGTCAGTGAGGTCCATATTCTCACAATAAGGGTGTAGAAAAGAAACAAACTAAAACACCCAAAAAAATCTTTTCATGGCTGCTTGACAGTTGCTGCTTGATCACTTCATGAAGTACCTAATGAATAATTCTTTTTCTGTGTGAAAGATCAGATAACTTATCTTCTTTATAGACTTCTAACACTGCTCTATTTTTCTCATGTTGTGTTATCTTAACCTAATTAGTGTTTCCTCAGATGAAAGCTGCATTGTAGTTCTGATCATAAGTGGTTTTTCTCAAATTACTTTTTAAAAACCACCTTAAGATGGCCTTTATACTAGATTTGCCATGTTTTTAACAAGTTATACTGTAAAGTTATATATAATCACTTAAATAGTGATGCAAGTTACTCAGATTCTTAATTGGTCAAGTTGTTGCTTGACATTAATGATGATTAAATTTTTGTATGTCATAGTTTTATCATGCTGGTTTTGGATGAAAAAAGCAGCCTGATATAGACATTGCAAAACCAGCATAACATTTTGTTACTACCTTTAATTAAACTACCCTGAATTGGATTCTTGGGGCAAAAAGCTAGTTTACTATAACATATCCTGAATTTTGTAATAGTTCACTCTGCACAGAAATTATTAATCTCATCTACTGGGAGGTGTCCCTGCCCATGGCAGGGGGTTGGACTGGATGATCTTTAAGGTCCCTTCCAACTCAAACCATTCTGTGATTCTATGAAATTAATTTATTGTAATAAACTGAACTATGATAATGTTCTGTGCCCAGTCCCTGTCTCATTCAAGAGTCTAGAGCTAGTACATCCTTTTGAAGAGGACAAAAAAACCCCAAACAACAAAAAAAACCACAAAAAGCAAACCACACACTGCATCTTCATTTACAGATCAGAAGAGAAACTTATTTTTGTAATGTGATCTTTAGCTTCTAAGTTTACTAATTTTGATTTATTCAATCAAGAGAAAATTCTTTCTGGTCCCCCAGAAAAGACTACAAATAGCAAGAGTGGGCTCAGCCATTCAAAATAATGCAGTCTTGGTTAAACAGCCAGGGATTTCTACCTCTTTCATGACTGACATTTCTTAACTTCAGCAGCAAAGCTGTAACACTGATATGCTTTTAAAACTCACTTACAATTATCTGAATAGATTATAATGTATTTACTTAGGCATAACTAAAATCCCAGAATTTTTCATAATGAGACCATACTTAAGGGAGTTTTTCATAGTGCTTTACATTATTTCTTTATGTAAAGAAAAGAAAATTTACTGCTGTTTACCACATCCATCACTAACAACCCTAAGATTCAGGCAAGAACCTGCTGTACTGAACCAGGAGTTGAGGAACAATTCAATTTCATTTAAGAAAGGTGAGGCAATTCAATAAACTTCTCAAGGCACAAGCAAGATGTGTAACACACAGTCCCCTAAAAAGAAATAGGAAATGTCAGGACTACTTCAGGCTTTTGCAAATCTTACCCTTGTTGTAAAAGGAAGAAAATGCAATGCAGTGCTGCTAATTGAACAAGTCTGTTTCACTGGGACCACCAGAATCTCCCACCCTCAGTTGTTACATCAAAATGCTTCTAAATTGAAGCACAATTTCATCACTGCAAAACTCTTCATAAGTTGCCTAACATAACATAACATAACCCTACCCTAAAAAGACCAAAATCCTGTAATATGCAGTGAAAAATACTTGTTTCAATGATATCGTACAGTGGATAGCTAAGCTTGACACAGAACAAGAAAAGTCTTCCTTGCAGATGCCATCATATTGCAGAAGCATGAAAACCAAGAAAAAAAATCCTCTCAGAAGTTCATTCCTGCCCCGCTCTGTTCCCTTTCCTGTGCAACGCCTAAAATAATTAAATCATGGTATAAATCACACAGGAGAAAGACACCATCAGCAATAACCAGAGATGGATGAGGTCATCACTCAAGCTGTTTAATTCTCTCATTGGGTTGCTGCTCTTTCCTGCACATACCTGTTCATAGGCCAACCGACCAGGTATCAAGAAAAAAACACTGCCAAGAACAGCACTGAATGTAGTTCCCTTCTTCTTGAACTTACATTCATAGAGAATGCAGAGGTGGCTTTAGTTTGCTTACAAAAAACCCAAGAGTCTTGTCTAGTACATCGATTTATGGTCCTGCACTTCACTCTTCCACCCAGGGAAGGAACACAGATTGCCAAATACTTCTGGGAATGAACATGAAAGACTCCTTCTGAATGCACTAGTCACCCTGGAATCAGTGAAATGAAGTTTAGAAATCTAAAAAATTCAAGCTGCAGAGCAGCACGCAGGTGAAAGATCCAGGCTGCACCCCAGTTTGAGATCACTCACATCACAACACAATCATCAGATGTCCCCCAAGATGGCTTGTAAAGGTCCAAAACTTCCCCACAGGACACAGACAGAAAGAGAACAGTGTTCTCCTGCTAGTCATTATCTAACAAACTTCTACAGTAATCCAAACACCCTGTCTCATATTTATAGATATTATAAACAGGAAAGTTCTCTTGAGTACCTTTTTCTGTTAAAGAAAAGAGAAACATTTATGCAACTACTACCGATGTATTTTTTCCAGCAACATCAGGAGAACCCAAATGCTTTGTCTGACTCTGTGGGCTAGTGCCCATGAAACATTAAAGCACACACAGTCCCTCCTTCCTAGCCATGTCACAATGTATGTCACTGGACTGCTTTGCAGGTATGCAGCCTCCCCATGTCAGACAAGAACCACACTGACCCTTGGCAGTACAGTCAGTGAGGATAATTCATTAATATTTATATTGTGGTAACACTCAGAATCCAACTAAACTCGGATCATCACTATTGCAGTAAAAGCACTGTTATTTAGAGCACTTTCCCCCACTGGCATACTAGCTAAACAGGATAAAAGGAGAGTATAACAAGAAGACAGACAGAACAGGGTTGGGGAGGAAACGCAGTGGCAAAAATCACAGAATACAGTGAATTCTTAGCCAAGATGAGAGCAATATTCAAAACTCATGCCTGTTACCAAGTTATAGTTTTTTTAATAGACAGCATGGAAGGTAATTTTTGAAGAGATGCTTCCAGTATGTGAAAAAAACTAGCATGGGAAAAAGGGTTTAGATGTAACATGCTGCAAATACATTTGAAAATATAACAATAACAAGAGTTTAAGCTATACACTTCCATTTAAAAAGAAAGTTCAGTAATGCACAAATACATTTAAAACCAATGCAATTCTAGATTGCCTTAATAAAATCCTGAATAAGAGAAATGCTAGAAAACTCCACGGATGCTAGAATAATTAGACTCTTCTTGTCCTTTCATCACACAGCTCTTCAACTCTTCCTGTAATGAGAAATGTATTGAGGTAAAGGCTCTTATTTAGACTTTCTCATTTAATCTGCTTTAAGAAATCTTTACAACACTTTCCTGACACATCTGGTAACATTCCTTGTAGTTTATGGTCAACTTACCTCTATATTCAATAGGCACTAAATCCCTACTTATTAGAATCAGTAAGGTTGAAACATTTTTCCATTTTTTTTCATTTCTCTATGACACTTCAGTAGCTATTACTTATTTTTGATGGATTATTTTTACATCAATAAAGTTAATAATATTAACATTAACATGCAATGAAAAGTATCTATATGTCTAAATACATTATCACGCTTTACATTTCCTTGCACTATCCCAAAGCAATTCTTTTTCCCCAAGACAAAGGAATGTGTTAAATCTTGGGATAGGAAGGCATGGCTGGGAAGGAGTGTGTCTGGAAAATCTAAAACCTGTTTTACTGCTCACTGTTGAGTGGTTAATGTTATGTTCCTCACAAAGATGCAAATCATTAGCATAGCCTGGATCATTCAAAACAGTACGCTGTCAAGTGGGCCTTGTGAGTGCTCTAATGTTGGGAAGAAGGTGTTTCCAGTTAAGAGTAATAATGTAAAAGCATTTCCACTTTATTGGAATTAAATACTTTAGCAAAGAATTTTGAAGTACTAACCTATTGCAGGCATCACAAATGCAGGTGTCCTTGCTTTACTAACCACACTTGCTATTTACATGTAATTTTCTATTGATACTTTTATTCCACCGAATAGCAACACATGCATACAGCTTCACGTCAGTCTCAACCAATAGTCTGTTGGAAGCTAGTTCTTATTTATTTCCTTATTCAGTTGCTACAGTCTTGAAGCATGTTGTAAGTCTATTAAACTCATTAAATCCATCTAAACAATTTATCCAGTTCCTAAATTGAAAATATCTGTAAGACTACAGTGAGACAATTCCCTTTTGACCTCATCATCAGACGTGAAAACTTTGTTTTTAAGCAGCTGTCACATTTCACTTTTTTCAAAACCCTAAAACACCATGGGTCACTGGTTAGGAACAATCCTATAGGACAATGGAGTTTAAGCACACTTACAGATAATTGAAAATCTGAACTCCATTAAAGGTACCAAGTCAAACTTGTAAGAGGATGATATTGTGAAACAGAATAATTATTCAAAGATCTATCCACGCTTTTCATCAGTTTAAGTATGCGATGGTTTGTTTTTCACTCAATGGGATCTTTCATTGATACTTTTGAAAATTAAAAATTACCTCCTTCATCTTCCCGTCCTCCATCAGAACTATACAGGATCTCTAAGTATCAGTATAGTTACTTTCTACATTTTCAAGATACTGAAATAGTCTAGGTCAAACTCCCTTATCTGGATCACCTGCTTCTGTTCCTATTTCAGACAAGTTTGTTTCCTAAGACATAAGGCATAAGGGGGGATGACATCATGTTCTGATATTTATTCATTGCTACTTTGGTAGCTAAGCTTTGCTCACTGCTTAGCAAAACATAATTTCACAATCATCTTGCTGTTACCATCTAATCCCATTCTATCTTTTCAGTTATTTGAGAATTATGAATTAAATCAATGACAATCTTATTTAGAAAGTCTTTTGTTATTTGCATGACCAAAGATAACTATTCTATATCATTTATCATAACTGGCACAGTATTTTTTTCTTGCAGTTTAAATACAGATAGGCAAACTGTTGGATTATTTTAAGGCTGTATCTGAACCTATAAGACACCAGCTGCCAAAACATACAAAAACAGAATTTAAATGTGTTAACTTCTATTTTTACCTGCTAACTCTTACGGATCAGAAAAAACCAAAACCCCACAACTTTCTGGAGAGGTTCTTTCATAACACCTTCTCAGAGTTTCCTAACCTTGCTTTCTCTTGAAGGCTGAATAACAATTAGATGGATCACATAGCAATTACAGCAATTCCTATGTTTCTATCCACGAGTGACACCACTGCAAGGAGTGCTGTAAGCAGTAATGGGCTATGTCTTAATATTAGAAAGTCTAAATTAGCAGGAGTAGCAGCCCATAATAACCACATCTGATTTGAGGTTTGGCAAATGTATCATTGAAGTGCCTTTTAGTTATAGTATCCCGCCTGTGGACCCCAAATCTTACTGAATAAGTAGACCTTTAAAAAACTCAAGCTTTCTCATTATAGGCGTACTGTCATATTATTTCAAATTATACTTTTATCCATCACCTGTTCAACATTACGCATCATGAATGCCACAAAGACTTCTGCAGTACTTTGAAATAATTTTTCAGTGCACATCCCAATCTCTGCATCAAAAAAATCTCCCTCTGAATTTTACTGAGTATTCAAGCCAGTGATCTTAATACGCTACAGGTGCTTACAGACTTCTGCCCAGGTAAAAAAGTACATAGACTTTTCTATCAAACTCCCTTACTCATTTTTCCATTTCTCTATGGACACCACTCAAGCAGTGCTGTATATGGTGTGAAATAACTGGTTGTCAAACTACAATATTCATTGCTGCAACTGTAGAAAAGGCTACATTAAGACTTCTGCACAATGCCTTAGATGAACAAATCCATAGCTGGGATACAGACGATAAATTCAGTGCAAAACTAATGGGCTTTATACAAGCAAATGAATTAAATTATTAGAAAGGGAGGGGGAGAATAAGCAGTAAGAACAATCAGTCAAAGTAAAGAAACCATCCAAACATGTCAGTGCAGATCCTTACATAATGTTCTCTCAGGGTACTTGTTATGAGAAAATTTAACTCTCTCTGTTCAGGGGCACAGCCTTCACCAAGGTAACACTGTTAAATCCCAATAGCATTGGCTCACACTGCACACAAATGCATTTGGTTTGTGCATGTCTGAATCAATGCGTTTATATTTAAAACAAAAAAGTGCAGAGCACTGTAATGTCAGAATTACAATCTCGATTCGGATAGGTGTGATTTTGAACACATATAGGCTGAGCCACTAAGCAAAGGAAGGAGACAGAACTGTGAGTTCCAGTGTTACCTTATCAAGTATAGTTTATCTGGAAAGGAGTGGGGAGAAAAATGGGTACCTTCCTCAGCCAAATTCCCAGTACATAGCACATCTGGAGATGGCACAGGCCACATCAATATGTTACTCCATCCTCCCACTGCTGTGATCCTGGACTGATGTAGGACTGGGCTAGTTTAAACAATGTCAGTAAAAAATAACATGTAGGGACTTGCTGCTTGTACAAAGATCATACAACTGTATCTTGTTTTCCTGCTCCCAAAATCTGCTTCCTGTGGAAGAACTCTCTCTTCTCTGTCCCTTATCAGGAAGAGCTGAGTTTGCTGGCCAAATATCTCCAAGTCAAGAAAAAACTCAAACAACAATTTAAAGCCCATTATTATTAGGTGAGCAAAAAGCATAACAGAGATCTGGCCATTATTTTTGTTTGTTATAGATGCTTAGGATAGAGTATAGAGAGAATGAAATGTTTAATTTGAATGAAACTTCTTGATGTTATTCTTTAACATTTATATGGCTATAGGCAAAGGTAATTTCTGACATACTAGGCTGTCTAGTTTTTTGTTTTGGTTATTACAGATAAAGTTGCTTTCTTTCCTCCCTCTGCCTACCTACAAGACAAAACTATACAACAACTGCAATGTAGCTCAGCTAGCACTCATCTCTTAGCAAAACATGCTGGGCATACAGTCAGTTCATGTGTCAATGTTTCAGCTCATAACCTATTTAAGTAAAGAGTATGAGAAACGTATAAGCCTTGACACTTAGATTTTCAAGAGAAGAGAAGCCTAGTTTTATTCCTAGTTCTAGTTCTCCAGACCTGTTTGAAACTTTCATGACCTCTCTTATGCCTTTGCTATTCTTCAATGTCTTTCTTACACTATTTAGTTCCTTACAAGTTTTCATAGAACTCATATCAGATGCTAATTTGGCTGCCTGCAATCCAATGCTCCATATGGCATTCTCACCCATGTACTCTTACACTTCCATAACACTCTTTTTCACTTTGTGTTTTATTTTGCTTTGTATTTTTTATTTGCTAAATTGATTCAGAATGTTTTCCTTATACTTCCATATTTTATCCTTGTTGTTTTGTTACTGTCAAAACACACATACACATGGATACTCCAGCACATCATAACTATCAAAAGAAGAACTCAGGTGTGACATTTGCATTGTGAACTGACATCTCTCATTTCATTTGCAGAAGCTCTGAGGGAAGGCCAAACAGCTTGTCCAGGCTCTTCAGAAAAGGCTGGCTTAAAGGAGGCAGAGGGCTCCAATGTAACCTACTGACATTTTATTCTTAGAGATGACTTGACTGCACACAAGCAGACTGGGAAATATATTCCTCTGCAGTACAGATACTACTTTATATTCATAATATTTATATTGGTGCCCAGGAGTTGTACAGATCCTGTTGTAAAGCATAAAAACAAATTTGACTTTTACCTTGACAGCCATTTCAAAACCCCTTTTCAAAACCACTTTTGCCATTTACAAACCTATCCTCACTCCTTTTAAACATTAGCAATAACTGGTATAACTCAAGATTTCCCAGCCTCTCCCCACCCCATTTCCCCCAAACTGCTTTGAGAACTGCCTTGCTGGCACTGCCCACCTTGCTTCTCTGGGTTTCCTATAGTAAATTCAGAACTTGTCCACAGTTTCTCTTTTTAGCATATCAGTGCCCAGGGTGGTGTTAGTCTTTCTGGGTCTCTTGCCCTTCTAGGTCTGATATTTATCTATCCGCGACTAGTACTGCAGCTAGAAGTGCAGCTGGCTATCAGAGAAAAAGAGAGACCTAAAGGCAACAGATGAGAAACCAAAATAGATGGCGGAAAAAATTCATCAGTAGTTGAGAGAGAAGATAGGTGAAGAGGTAGATAGGGCAGAGACAACAGAAATGAAGGACAGGTTGAGGATGTGCGGTGAAAGAATGACCTGCAAGCTAGAGATCAAACATGGTGCCAAATCAGGCAATAAAGTCCCTCTCAGAGAATGACATGCAGGCAGTCACAGATCCCAGGCTACATCTTAGAGAAACTCCACTAACAAGAAAATTAAGGCCAAGGCAGTGGGATGAATCGAAGGTGCAAAACCCTTGTATTTAAGCATCTAACTCTCACTGAAGTGAACTGAACTGTGACTCATCAGAACTTCTGGGGATCTCAGTCTTCTGCCCAACAATGCAGAACTTGGAAAATAGTCTAGGTAATGGAAGCTTAACTATTTCTAGCTTTCCAGATTGCTGCTGGCTGGCACTTCTTATCTGAAACACTAATAAATTGGGGGTCAATCTAAGAATAAAAACTGGCACCTTTCCTTTTCTTTCCTTTGCCAAATTCCTTTCCTTGCCAAAGTCTACACCAGGAAGGCCTTTAGATAGCTACCCAAGCCACGCTGCAGTGCAATTCAATTAGGAAGACTGATTTTTATTTGCCTACAGTTGTGTATAGCAATCCGCAGAGGATTGCAACTGTACATCACATCAATGAAGTGATTTGTTTTTCAGGAAGCAAAAAGAAAAAATAAAGTTGTACAGAGTATTTTGTCCTGATGTTCATGGGAGTCTTTGTCCAAACTTTTGCACCATTTTCACTTCCCAAGCAAAGCAGATAAATCTAGCACTTGAGCAAAAGCCACAGTGGTTGGAGAACAGAAAGCGACAGTACAACTTGACACATGACTCACCTCCCAGTAGGCAAGATGAATTTCTCTCCCTCTCTCCCCATTCCACTCATTCAAATCACAGATAAGCACTTGCAAATGAAGAGTGTGGTTAATAGCGGCTCCCTAAAGATGACGGTCCCTCAGGTGAGGATTACATAGAAGATATAAGTTTCTTATACTCTACAAGTCTATATGAGACTTGTGTGACTAACTTTTTCCTTTCTCCAAAAACCTGATCGAGTTGAATTTGATCACAAAAAAATAGTAACTACAGTTTCTTCTCTCATGCTGCATTTGGGATCCAGTACATCTGAATTACTATTTTTGCAGCTAGACCTTTGAATACTTAATGTTTCCCCCAAACCCTACAAGTGATAATTGTCTTCATTCATCTTTTTCAGGCTACTTATTTTAAGCCGGATTCTACAAGGCTGTGCTGCTTAAGCAGTACTTTGCTCCACTGAAATCAACAGAGAACCAATTTAAATAAAATTATGTACTTGGTTTGAAGAGGGTTTTATGCTTAAGGAAATGGTGCTTCTTTCAAACAAGATATCAAAGACTCAATTTCACAACATGGTGCTATAATGTTTAATTGCTCACTTGGAAATATTACCAGGAGAAGTATATTCTTCTCAAATAAATCAAACATCCATCAAAACACTAATTTATACAGTTTTTAATTTTCATTAAATGAACTGCAAAGAAACCCTGTCACAAAGATTTTCCCTTATAGTGAGACCATTGTGTCAGACTTAATTACTCAGCACATGTGAATTAATTTGGATTATATTACATCCTGGAAAAATGACAAGATCAGATTGATGAAAAGAATTAAAACACAGATCAATGATTATGTTGGGAAGGACAAAATTATTAAGAGAACTGAAATGTTTTGACACTGAATGGAATTATTTCTGTTTGCACAGAAAAATTATTTGGTTTATCTACACACAAATTGACTTACTTATGTATATATATGTATAATGACAATGATGAACTCTTGTAGATTGCTATAATTAGCACCAATGAAAATTATATTTTATATTATGAAGATTAAATTAATATTTTCAACAAAATTCTACATTAACGTTCAGTAGAAACCACCTATTTGGAGCAATACAAATAATTACAAACCTAATAT
>NW_010172168.1:374-6381 GCF_000695765.1 Mesitornis unicolor | reverse complement strand
TTTTTTTTTTTTGTGACTGTCAGTTCTTGAAATAAACTATGCCAATTGCGGGGAAAAAACGCTCACAAGTTTTCATGAAAATAAGTGAACATTGTGTAAAACTGCTCTATCTAAAACAATAAACTTCTTTATAGAGGTCAACATCATGAGATGCATCTAGACCACCAGAAGATTTCACACTGATTTTACAGTCTAAAGAGCAAAGCAAAGGAATGAGGCATGTGAAGACCAATAGTCAAGAGAGAGGGCTGTGCCAGATCCTTTGGACAGAAATGGTGCTTGAAGAGCAAAACTTCAGCTCTCCAGCTAAAAAATAAGTTTCAGCCAACACTGTAATCCAACAGGCAACCAAGGATAGAAGAAGTCTGTGACTGAAACTTGCTAAGAGAACTGGCTTAACCTTCAGTTTATCCATTAATGTACCTTTTGCAGTCTATGTCCTCCTACACACAGCCTGAGGAGGACATTGAAGCTAAACAGTGAAGTTAAAGGATAACATTCATATAATGTAAGGTACTGTACAAAGCTCTGAAGGGCAGTGGTGACACAGGCTATAGTTACCATATGTCTTTACCAAACACTGAGCATGATCTTGCTTAGTGCCTCCATGATCTGTCGGACCTGCAGTATGACTACTCAGCAGACTAGGACTAGCACTGAGGAAAAACAACAACAAAAACAACAACAACAACAACAACAACAAAAACAAACAAAGAAAGAAAAATGTTTAAATACTCAGAATCTGAAGGGAGGGAAGGGAAAATTGGTTATGGCTACATTTCTGCCTTAGCTCCCTCTAAACACATAAAGATGTCAGAGTGCTTGTGGGGTTTCTCTGAAGGAGATAATAGTGGATGTGAGGTGTGAAAGAAATGCAGTCTGATGCTACTTCATGTTCACTGTAATCACCCTTCCTCCCTGCACAGCTGCCCCGTGTAGCCAAGCTTTTGGGCTCAGTTTTCCCCCTTCTCAACCTTGTTGTGGCCAAAGTGGCCACGGCAGCTGCAGAGGGTCATGTCTGGGGCAGCCAAGTGATGGGAGGTCAGTAGCCACAGTAGCAACCTGCCTCAGCTGTGTGCACAGCAGGTATTTTCCAACGTGGTTCCTGGGCATCAGTGCTGTGGACATCAGTGCCTGTCCTCTGTCCTGCACCTCGTCACTGCTGGGTGACACCCTGACTCAGTGCTGCCAGCCATGCAGAAAGCCTGGCTCCGACAGAGCTGGGCATCTTCTCTTGCAACTACTGCAAAATATCACCCACCGAATACAAAATCCCATGAGAAGGACTGTACCACAGATGTCCCATAAAGCATGTATTTCCCGGACAGATGCAGATTCAGACTGACCACAGGTCAAAGAAGAAATAATCAACTCTTCCTGTGCTTGGCCTCTGAAATGAGAGGCAGATGATTTCCATAGACAGAGAGGGAATCTCTTTTTTGCAATTATCCATTTTACTAGAGGGATATGCTCAGTAAGGACAGTGGTTCAGCACAGAGGTACGCGTGGATAATTTCTTGATTTGTTTCTGTGGGCTCACCACAGACCCCAGCTCAATACAGAAATGTGGTTTTCCACACGCTGGTTTTTGAGAAAAGGACAAGAACCTTGAGTTCACGTGAGATAGATGGAGACATACAGGTCACATCATTGCAGGATTATTAAACTTGTCCTAATTTACTCCTTTGAGCAACGGTCTGATCTACATGCCCATAAAAGGTCTCCTGATTGTGTATGTGCATGTGTGTGGCTGACATAAATAAGAGATGGAGTGAAGAACTGAAGATATTGAAAAGAAAGCCCATAAAATATTTTTACACAGAACAGCTGCATGTCTGCTCTCTTTAGCTTTATGTTAATTTCTGACAAGTAAGTTCAAATTTCTTAGTGCAAGATTCTTGTTCTTTCTGCTTTTTTGTAAAACTTCTCTTTTAAGCCCAGGCACCAAGAGGTTGCTCTCTTTTCTCCTCTTTCTCTACACATTTGTGATTATATTTGTTCAGCAAGACAGCTAAAGTCACTGCCTTTCAATCTTGTGCTATGTATTACATTTTCCTACATGCTTCTCATTTTAAATAAAACTTTATTCTTCATCTCCTTGGAGACCAGGAAAGGGACAATTTGGCTGCAAAGGCACATGCTCTGGGATCAAACGGGGGTCTTGTGGAATGGCTACAGCTCCACATTTGAGTTTCAATTCACTTTCATCCTCCATCATTTGGGGTTTTCTGAGTCTAGCAGTAATCCAAGCAGCTCATTTTGACAGATTTAGAGTGTTCCATACAGTAATTGGAATCTCACTGCTTTAATGTCTTCATTCAAACAGTTTCTCTGATCATGGCATTGAAAGGGAAATCTTACGCTATACATAGCTTTATGTGAAAAAGGAGGTTTATGTGATTATGGTAATAGTTCATAAAATCTAGCAGAATAATTTAGAATTCATTTATTCATAACAGCAGAGGTTAATATTCTTTTTGCCTACAAAAGAGCTTCAGGCATTAATCTTTTCTCCTGGATTTCTGCTATCTGCACAGCTAGGTTGGATTGTTTCAGTATTACAGATGCCCTAACTTATTTTTTTGTCCTTTTTTAGTCTCTTCAAAACACTGTTTTTCCTTAAATAGATAATGCTGATTTCCTGAAGATGATAGTAAAGCTGTCTTCCAACTTTGCTGCAAATTTGTGTAAGTATTATGAATTCTGGTCTCTGTTTTGTAGCTAAGCATTTTACTGATACAGAATAAATCACTTCCCTACAACTGAAGATTTATGATTTAAGCAACTTAGCATATCCTTTCATAATTTGAGAATTTCTTGTTAATGGTACATTTTCTTCAGGAACAGGGAAATAGTGAGTGTGCATGTCTGTTTATGTATGTTATTTATATTATTCAAGTAGTAGGAGACTGCTTTTTCCTTTTTCTTTTTTTTCCTTTTTTGTATTTTTGATGATCCTCCTCTATTTCTTCAGCATCCGTCTTATCTAAGATGCTTCAAACCTCTCTAAATGTAATTTTAAACTAAGCTCATAAAACACTGGCAACAGTTTCAAATACTTAACTAATTACTTGGGACCAAATTGTATACTCCCTTGGCCAGACTTTGTGGAAAGCCTTGCAGTTGAAAGCAGAAAAAAATCTGGCATATAGCCATGAGAGAATTGAAGAGTGAAGACCATAGCCACAGTGATTCAGATTAATCTCTATATTAACTTCACTGAAGCAATACGTTTGGAACATATTAAAACAATTTTACTGTGTGATCTGTCAGTTACAGGCTATCATTCTAGAGAGAGGCTCTTTAAAGCCCTGTCCTCCAGGTTAAATTAATTTAGCGATGGTGAACTGACAGATCACAGGAGACACTTTTCTTAGAGGTGCCTGTGGGGTGAATCAGCAGTTTTTGGTGTTAGACCCAGTGCCTTTTCATGTTTTTATTGGGGAGATGAAAAAACGGGAAAAATTGCCACTAATAAAATTTGTAGATGACAACAGGAACATAGATCTACTAGACAAATACTAGTTTAGAGAAGGTAGGAAATTTCAGAAGAACAGTAATCCATCCATTTGCCTCTCTTTTAATAAAATGTGTTGGACAGTAAGAATCCATATGTGCCTCTGTGTGTGTGCGAATTTTAATTTTTTTTCCCCTCAAGAACTAGAACACAAAGGTGGAAATATCATAGTTCTATTTTCTGTAAAATTTTGGTGACCTCTGGTGAGCTTCTTGCATACTCAGTCTACCCATGAGCTGCATAGCTGGAGAGGGGGCTTTGTCCTTTGGGTCAGACAAGGTTTGAATGAGACCACCCATTGGGGCCATCCCAATCCACAAGTGGGTCCCCCATCTTCCTTGACAATCCCTGCAGTTTTGGAAACTTTCTGGTTTGAGCTGCTTTTTGTTTATGGTTTTGTTGAGTTCCTGTCTGGGGACTATTGTCCCAAGAGCTTCAAAGCAAGGGACCTTTTGGTTTATTTATTGTCACATGTGGACTGTGAGGAGCAGAAACAAATAAGATGTTGGCATTACAACCAATCTGAAATGGTTTTGATCTACAGGCCAAGATAAAAAAAAGGTGAACTCCTGACCTTGAAATTTATGGGCACTTGCCTACTCACTCACTCTAAGAAAGTATTGCCTTCTTTCTGGGTCCTTTAGCTTCACCTAATCACTTAAACCTAGGTACACGTTTTTTTAAAACATCATATGCTGTAGTTAAAAAGGGAAAAAAAGTTCCGTTCCAAAAATACACTCTGCTACAGAAAAGAGACACTTTTGCAGAATACAAGAAAAATCCCTACCAAGAACATGCACATCTGCCCTGTGACACATCATCATTCCTGTGATAACATCCAGTGCCTCATTTCTTCCCTGCTTTCCTTGCACAGGCAGTGGAGAATGGCTTTCCTGCTGGGGCAACCCCGAAACAGCCTGCCTGCAACAAGGGAAGAGAAAACAATTCACAGGGGTGATCAGCACTTGTCTAAAAGGCAGAAACAGCACTGACACCAATTGTTTGCCTGAGGTTTACAGAGGCATCCTTAGTTTCTGCCCCTGGCTGAGCAGCAGCAAGTGGTACTGCAGGACTGGTGCGCTGCATGGTTGTGCCAGGGCTGAGATGCTCTGATGCCCAGTGGGCTGGGTTGCCAGGCCGTGTTTCCCCAGCAGCAGTGGGATGTGGCAATGGAGGCTTTTTTGCCATTTCTCCCTTGGCAAGGGGCAAACAAGTCTCTCCAAATGGCAATGCAATTGGTGAAGAATGATCGTGAGCACAACAGGAAGACTGGAGGCCATGCAGAAGTGCAGGAGTGGTGAGCATGCAGCAGGATCTGCAAGATTTTCCTCCTGGAGTGGCCAAGTTCAGCCCGCTGCTGTGGGCTTCCTGCTACTGACAGCAAGACTCAAGAGACCATGTCTAATAATTACTGGTGAAGATAAAATACTTCTGAAATAAGGTGTGTTTATACATGGTTCCACATTGCTGAGCACAGCTTAAGGAAAATAAATACATCAACCAATGAAGGCACAGTAATCTTACATGGGTCACAAAGATGAAAGATCGTTTTTAACAGTGCACCATCGCAGTGCCCCTACAAACATGGTACAACTGCCAGGGTGCAAGCTGAGTCATGCTGCTGGCCTGGAACATCCTAAACACTGTTTCCAGTGACTTGAAGTTCATGAGTGGAAAACTGTGTTTATCAAATTTTTTTCACAGATGATGTGTGTTGTGTCTTTCCCCCTTCCCATTGGACCTTGCGTTTTGAAGTTAGCGATTTCCCAGTGACCGCCAAAGGTTTGCAGGTCCATCCCCTAGCCAGGGCACAGGCACGCTGGCAGCAGATGAGCTCCTCAAGGAGGGAGAAGCAAGGACTACTGCATTGACTGGTTATAGGGATAAATGCCCTTTCCCTTTGTAGTACATGTCCCAGTATGGATGGCATTTCCAGTGTGGGATGCCTATGTTAGCTGAAGAGTGTGAGGTATTCGGTTTTTTGTCCCACCGCGGGCCGAAGGTCCAATAACCACTCCCAAGGGTTTTGGACCACCATGCCTCTGGTGGCACAGAGTTGTACCACCACTCTTGTCCCCTCCTCTGTCATCCCATCTCCTTCCCCCTTGGCCGACTTGTGATGGGCCTTCCCAGCTTTGTGACCTTAGCGTGGGTGCTGAGGTGACAGTCGGCTCCAGGTGCCCACTGCCTCCAGTGTCATTGCCATTGTCAGCACCACCAGCGCACGTGGGTAATCTGGGTCTGCACCTCAAAGAGACGGAGGGAAGGGTCCTGGGAGGCCCCCAGCAAGGCCACCTGGAGCCTCCTGCTTCCCCCTTCGTTCTCGCAGCACACCTGTAGCCTCCCTGCTACAAATCTGCCTGATTTGTGCGCTAGAGAGGTAAAGCCCCACACAAGATTTATGTTAAATGGCAGCATGCAGGCCAAGAGCCCTGTGGTGAAGCACAAGGCTCTAGGAGAGGCTAGGTATTTCAAAAGGGTTCAAGGATG
>NW_010172168.1:0-343 GCF_000695765.1 Mesitornis unicolor | reverse complement strand
GCAGGAATTGGCTACTCAAGTTCTGGTGGACTGATTTACAACCCGAGTGATGGCTTTTATGTTCTCAGAGATCCCTGATACCTGATTGCAGCGGTCTAAGTTGATCAGTAATGGAAAATCTACTGGTGTCGGGAGGAGGACAACCTAATTCAGGGAGCAATTCAGGGATGAAGTGTGATGAGGAAAGATGGAAACAACTCCTTGGTGGCTACTTGCAAGAAGAGCTGTGAGATTTAGGCACTTTTCTGGGGCCTGGAAGAAAAATCTGGACTCTTTATCATCAATAAGGTTCAGAAGCTTTGGCTGCCTCATTTCTTCACATGCAGCTGTCATTAATTCACCC
>NW_010172167.1:0-1886 GCF_000695765.1 Mesitornis unicolor | reverse complement strand
CTGGGCCTACATCTCTGGACGTCTGGGCCTTAAACCTCTGATGGCTGGGCCTAAATCTCGGGATGGCTGGGGACGCCGGGGCCTACATCTCGGGACGGCTGGGCCTACATCTCGGGATGGTTGGGCCTACATCTCGGGACAGCTGGGCCTACATCTCTAAATGGCTGGTCCTACAACTCTGGGTGTTTGGGCTTACATCTCTGAAGAGCTGGGCCTACAATTCGGGGCGAAAGGGCCTACATCTCGGGAGAGCTGGGCCTACAATTCGGGGCGAAAGGGCCTACATCTCGGGAGAGCTGGGCCTACAATTCGGGGCGAAAGGGCCTACATCTCGGGAGAGCTGGGCCTACAATTCGGGGCGAAAGGGCCTACATCTCGGGAGAGCTGGGCCTACAATTCGGGGCGAAAGGGCCTACATCTCGGGAGAGCTGGGCCTACAATTCGGGGCGAAAGGGCCTACATCTCGGGAGAGCTGGGCCTACAATTCGGGGCGAAAGGGCCTACATCTCGGGAGAGCTGGGCCTACAATTCGGGGCGAAAGGGCCTACATCTTGGGACATCTGGGCCTTCTTTTCAAGGTACAAAATTGGCTTAATAGAAAAAACAAAAGCCAGCAACAGTCTTCTGTCCTAGCATCTTTGGTGTGGGAGAAGATCTTGACCGTTTCCATTAGAGAGACTGTTCCTACCAGCAGCCACGAAAACGGCTGAGCATACATCTTGGGATTGCTGGGCATAAATCTCTGAATGGCTGGTCCTACATCTCTGGACGGCTGGTCCTGAATCTTGTGATGGCTGGGCGATCATCTCTGGACGGCTGGGCCTACATCTTGGGATGCCTGTGCCTACAGATTGGGAAGGCTCGGCCTACATCTTGGGAAGGCAGGGCCTACATCCTGGGATGGCTGGGCCTACATCTTGAGATGTCTGGGCCTACATCTCTGGATGGCTGGGCCTACATCTTGAGATGGCAGGGCCTACGTCTCTGGATGGCTGGGCCTACATCTCAGGATGGCTTGAATTAAATCTCAGCATGGGTGGGCTTACATCTCGGGATGGCTGGGCCTACATCTTGAGATGTCTGGGCCTACATCTCTGGACGGCTGGGCCTAGATCTCAGGTTGGCTGAGCCTACATCTAAGGATGTCTGGGCCTACGTCTCGGGACATCTGCGCCTACATCTCGGGGTGTCTGGGCCTACATCTCGGGACAGCTGGGCCTACATCTTGGGAGGGCTGGGCCTACATTTCAGGGCGACTGGGCCTACATCTCGGGATGGCTGGGCCTACATCTCAGGATGGCTTGAATTAAATCTCAGCATGGGTGGGCTTACATCTCGGGATGGCTGGGCCTACATCTCAGGATGGCTTGAATTAAATCTCAGCATGGGTGGGCTTACATCTCGGGATGGCTGGGCCTACATCTCAGGATGGCTTGAATTAAATCTCAGCATGGGTGGGCTTACATCTCGGGATGGCTGGGCCTACATCTCGGGACGACTGGGCATACATATCGGGACAGCTGGACCTACATCTTGGGATGGCTGGGTCTACATCTTGGGACAACTGGGCCTATATTTCTGAACGGCTGGGCTTACATTTTGGGATGGCTCGGCCCACATCTATGGACGGCTGGGCCTTCATCTCAGACTACTGGGCCTACATCTTGGGATGCTTTGGCCCAAATCACGGGACGACATCAGGGATGGCTGGGTCTACATCTTGGAACGGCTGGGTCTACATCTCTGGACGTCTGGGCCTACGTCTCAGGACATTTGGGCCTACATCTCGGGACAGCTGGGCCTACATCTCAGGACGACGGGGCCTACATCTTGGGACAGCGGGGCTTACATTTTAGGATGGCTGGTCCTACATCTTTGGACGGCTG
>NW_010172166.1:0-7228 GCF_000695765.1 Mesitornis unicolor | reverse complement strand
TGCCAGGCGGGGGATGCTCCTGAAAAGGGGTTTCTTGCCAGGCTTTTCACCGGCGCCTCAGGAGCGCCCCAGACTGGGAGGTTCACGCACGTCCTCTCGGTCTCTCTCGGCTGAATCGCTTTACCCCTGCGTACAGGGCAGGAGTATTTGTTATACCCGGAGATGAGTTTGGTAGTGGCACCCTGACTGACTCCACAAGAGTGGCCAGGACACTGTGACATTTCCTCTGCTAGAATATGCACTTTTCAAATACGTGTTTTCTTCTCCATTATTTTTAATTGTGGCCTCAGTTTGTTTACGATATGGAAACAAGGTGAAGGGTCATTTCTCAAATTAACTCCACAGTCTTCCTTAACTCGGGATGCAGAATTCGCTGTCTTGATGCACTAGTTCAGGGACATATAACTTTAGTAGTCTCTACTAATTCAGACTTTATTAATGTTACAGTTGTAGAAGTAAAACAGAAGTTTCATTCCAGCTATTTTTAAAGTTTAAGTTAAAAAAATCAGAGTGCTACTGTTGCTTGCATATATGAAGTATTCATGAACTTACTCTAAATTACTCTGTTCTTTAATGCTACAAGCTAACATTAACACTTTGCTCAGGTGTCTTGTCCCCCTTTTTTGGAAACATGCTTAGTACCCCTAAGTTGTGATTCAGTAAGAATTGTTGATATTCAGGTGCCTAAATATATGTTTAAGTTAAAATATACATTATACTGTCTTAAGCCAAACCACTGCCTGTGATGAGTTTTGACAGTACTAAAATTGTGTGCAAAAAATCGATTTGAGGCATGATAAATTACCTTTTTCAGGATCAAAGCCATTTCCTCGCTATGGATATAAACCTTCACCACCAAATGGTTGTGGATCCCCTCTATTTGGCGTTCAGGTAAGCATTTCCATTTTGAGGCTTCTTTGTGTGTCTTTCATACATCCGCTTTCCTCAATGTGGGCAGTTTTTGCCACCTCCCATTCTAAGGATGAGACAGCATTCTTGTACTATGTCCCTGCTTTTATCACCTCCAGCGCAGGCTTTGGTAAAAACACATGGAAAATGTTAGCATTATAAATGAACATAGCATAAACATTTTCATCATTGACATAAAGTATTAGAGGGATATAGAATGATGATGATTAATTTCTTATTTTTTAACTGTGTTTTGTTCTCACAACCTTGAAAGCATCGAATAGCCCCAAGTGTAGCCCTGTGGGAGTGGAAGCTTTGGCTCTGACTTTCTGTCCTTACTGATGCTAACTCATCTTCCTTAATGCTAGAAAGAAAATATGGGTTGGCTTATATATTGAGTATGGCTGGGATGGAGTTAACTGTCTTTCTAGAAGGCTGCTTGGCACTATGTTTGAGATTTTGAGCTAAAGCTGTTGATGGTTTTGGCTACTGCTGAACAGTGATTGCACAGCTTTGGGACTTTCTCTTTTTTCTCAGCTCTGCCCATCTGCCACCCCAGAGTGTAGGCTGGCGCTGGGCAAGAGGTTGGGAGGGGACACAGCTGGGACAGCTGACCTGAACTGGCCAGGGGGATATTCCATATTACACAGAGTCATGCTAGCAGTAAGATCTGCAGCAGCGGAAGAAGGGAGGAGGGTAGTGGTGTGTGTGTTTGGCTTCCGAGGTGGCTGTTGCTCAGAGACTGGCTGGGCATCCATCCGTTTGTGGGATGTGGTGAACGACTGCTTTAGCACTGCTTATTTTGGGGCACTTTTTCCCTCTTTCATTCACCTTCTCCATTCTGTGGAGAGCTGCAGGGGGTGAGCAAGCAACTCTGTTGCTGCTTGGCTGCTGGACAGGGCCAAGCCACCACAACTTAGTAGAGGTGAACAACAAAATAGGTAAGTTAATGACAGCTGGATTGATTGCATTCATTTTTAATTTCTAACTGTTATAGTCTATTCATATTTTTCTTAACTGGAATACCAATGGAGTGTGTGTGATTTTCTTCACAGTTTGATATCGGTATCCCTTCGATGACAAAGTGCTGCAATCACCACGACAGATGCTATGATACTTGTGGCAATAAAAAAAATGATTGTGATGAGCAGTTTCAGACCTGCCTCTCCAAAATTTGCAGAGATGTGCAGAAAACACTTGGAATCTCAGAGAGTGTGCAGGGTAAGTGTGAGAAAACCTTTCTTTTTTTCAAGTTTAACGGAGGTTATTTGGCAAAGAATCTTTGTGCAGCACAGTAATGCCACATTTTCATAAACTGATGCTGTTGCTGAAAGATGCCTCGTTCTGTCCCTCTGTGGTGCAGCCCAGACACTTGTACAGCAGAGCAGTGATGCAGGGTAGGAAAATGATCACGGTTAAAACTACCCTTGAGGGGAAAAATGATGCTTCCCATTTAGGAGTATAAATACGGGAATACAACTTGATCAAAATGCATGTATAATTCTTGCATTTACTGTAGCACAGCTGAATATTTACTCTTCTGCTGAGTGAGTTCTAAACGTCTACTACTTGTGACTGCTAGTAAACTGTGGGAAAATACTGAATTGCTTCCTTTTATGAAGTAAGATATTAAAATAATACGTTGTTACAGTGGAAGTAATAAATCACCCTTAGTGGATAAACTTTAGCTTTTTCAGTAACAGGATATGTGATACTTCTTCTGGTTGTTGGCCTGCATCTGATCAATACATGACATAACCACGCTTTTTAACCTGGACAATGTCACTTTTACACTAGGTCGTCCCACTGAGAGCAAAATTTTTAGAACAAGCCTATGTTTGAACTTCTCACATTCGTTTAACTGCAAAGAAGTCATCATATTAGTGTTTAGTGTTAGAACTGGTGGATATTTGCTCAGTTCTGTTGAGCTGCTGTTAAAGATAGCAACCTGTGCATAAATTGGGATGTAAAAAGTGAGGGGGTAAAACAGATCTTTCATCTTTCCAAGACTAAGTGATGTTTTCAATACTGGTAATATTCCACCAAATGCAATAAATTTTCTTGTTCCTTTTGATTGGCACATGAAAAATCTTTACTTGCAACTTAAATGATTCTGTACTGGTTTGGTCTTTCATTTGACAATCTATTTGCTGTGCCCAGAGAAGATTGCTTCTTTTTTAAAATAATTCTCAGTTCGCCAGAGTGATTTCTGTTATTTCATATTGCATCCAAAGAGTACTTTTAACTGAAATCTTTTACTTGCAGCTTGTGAATCAACTGTTCAGCTGTTGTTTGATGCGGTGATACATTTAGGATGTAAACCATACCTGGATAGCCAGAGAGCTGCATGTATGTGTCAGTATGAGGATAAGACAGATCTCTGAAAGAAGATACCAAGCTGTCATGGTGTAGAAGAAAGTCAAAGACTCAGCTGGAATTAAGCAAGTGTTTGGTTACAAAGCTTTATGCTTTTCAGACAATAATATAGTAAACACTGACATGAATATGCTAGTTTGAAAGTCTCTATGATATTCTTCCTAATGTAAAAAAGAAACAAGTCTTCCTTCTCTTCCCCTTTATGCCAGAAGCTCGGAAACTGAAAATAGTTTCCTTTGGTGTATGTCCGCTCAGGGTATCCTATTGTAAAACACTAGTGCCGCTTTAAAGTTTTTAAGAAAACTCCATAATGGGGAAATCAGAGGCGAGAAGAGTTGTATTGAATTCTCAGATGATTTTTCATATAGGTCAAATTTTAGGTTTACTAGCAGTTGATGCATCTGATAGATCCAACAGAAAAGAGCGTCTTGTGTGCATTAATATGGCATCTTAAATAGTCTGTACTTTCATCCTTTTGGTACAGTTGCCTTCAGCTCTCTGATGTATGCTGTCCCATGAGTTTGTTTTTTAAAAAGGAAAACAAACAAAAAACCCCAAACCTTTAGCAAGAGTGCACATCTGCACTGTATTTTTCTACCTGATTCTATATCAACCTTACTTCTGCAGCACTTTTCAGATCAAATATGCTGATCCTTAAAGGCTTGACCACTGAAATGAAGTTTGCAACCTACGGATATACTTGTGATTTGACACAATGGTGGAGTGTAGTTGCTATGTTATTTTAAAAATTAATCAAATGTTTATTTTTCAAATAAAACATTTTGTGTTGTGTATTATATGCATAGAAAGAATATATTGTTCAAAGAAGTTGATTTATATTTGTCTTGTGGCACCATTTGGTTATTGTATTCATGTTTGCCTTCATTTAGTCCATTCTGATGAAAAGAAAGTTCCACAGACAGGGTCAGTATACCCAACAAACCTTTTTATTTAAAATGCCATCTGTGAGGCTGACAGATACTTGAGCCTGTATTTCTGTCATCTGTTTCCATGACCTCTGTGAGGCAAAGAAACATCTGAGCCTGTACTTCTGTCATTTGTTCCCTCTGCAACTTCTCTAGCTGAAACCACCCCGTATCTGAATTATTTGGGGTTTGTTCTCTGTACTGGTCTTTCATTGCTTATCTCCAGTTGTCAGACCTTAGTTAACTTTTCCATTAGGTCCTCTGTGAAAGGTTTTGATTTGCTCTGATTCTGCCTTGGAAATCCACAGGAGGAGAGGACTGAAAGTTAAAATATTCCACCTGTGAACAGGGAGTGGAAACCATGCTAAAAGCCTACAATTTACCAGACTGATGGACTGTAATGTGATTCCTCCTCTATAAATACTTTTATATGTTTTTTCTTTACCATTTTTTGTGGTATTTTTGTTTTTTTTTCACTAGTTCTTACTGTACAGTATACTGACTGTAAGTGCCTCATAGAATAAAGTTTCTGCTAAAGTTCTTTGGCTGGGCTTCATGGTTTCTTTTCATATTTGTGGATATGAAACAGCACTTCAAGAGAAGTATTACTATAGAGTTTTACAAAACTGTGCTTGAAGAACTTGTGGTTCCTCTAAATTTGGTAAAATTTATTTTCTGCCATAGTCTTTTAGCACCAAAGCAGGGAATGGTAATGGCATTGCTTGTTTAAAATAAAAGAAAAAATACCACAGTGAGTCCAAAACACTATAATTCAACTAGGTGGCTGCTGAGTTGCATAGAAATGAGCTTAAACTAGATGCTTAAATGAACACAGAAAATTTTCACTGTTGGAAAGAGCTGGGTTTTGTTCCCCTTCTGTACTGTCCTGTAATTATGTCATGAAAGCCTTCCAGAGTTTCCTTCAAATTATTTAAGACACTAAAAAGAGCTTTAGAGCTGCTAGATAGCACAACAGATGACACTTTGACAGCTCTGCATACAAAGACATTTGACTTCTTCCAGGGAGTCTTTGTGTAAGCTTTTCTTGTAGCAGAAATCCTTCATTAGAGTTACCTGCAAACTATACAAAATGCATTTTACAGGCTACAGCCCCAAAATGAAGGCTAGCTATCACCCCCAGGATTAATCATACTGTTTAACAATTTACATATTTCTATGTATGTATGTAAAAAATATTATTTATAGCAGCTCTTTGCATTTGACTCAGTACTCCATACTTTTACATCATCAGTAATACCCTTTAAATATTGGAGTATTTTTTTTTTACAGGTTAAAGTCTTAATCTAATTGCCTTCCTCAAGCTGTTTTGCTTTCCTGGATGATCTGAACAACAGCAGTGTGTCCACAATCAAAATTCCCTCTTCAAACGGCAGTTTGCTTTTTCTAAAAATGCCCACTTACAGTGGAGCTACCGCAACAACCTGAAAGTGTTTGAAAACATGCACATTCATGTGTAACAAAAACTTTTATGTGTTAAAATAAGCAGGAAACGCACATCAGTCAAATGCTACCTTAGGTTTCATGTACATAATCAAGTTACTGGTGACTCACCTGGACGCAGCGGCTGACTGAGTATGATCTCAGCCTCCAGCAAAACAAAGTGGGAAAGATGTTTGGTTGTCCTATTAGGATCTAAGCTAATTGTTGGACTGAGGAACATGGCTGATAGAAGTTTAGCCTCTGCTGAATAGAAAGCTCTTACAAAGTCCTAGATTTAGGTTCTACAGCTACAACTTCCTCACAGGATTTTTGCTGCCATTGGGTTTTGGGGCAGCTCTAGTGTGAGCTGAGAGATCTAGGATTTACAGTCTGCAAAAAGAATCTCCTTGATAAAGAGTCTAAATGTTTCACAGCAGAAGACACGAAACTTATAATAGTACCATGTTTGAACTAAAGTACACACAAAGACACTTTAAACAATGGTTTTATCTTGATTTAGCTGCCTACTGGCAGTCAGAGGATAACAAGCCCAAACAAGGGGAAAGCAAGCAAAGGCAATTAGAAATACTCATAACTCCTTCAACCAAAAGGGAGACATCTTTGTCAAAAAGATTTAGTCATGGAAGAAGCCTGTGTAAAACCAGGTCAAACAGGCTGGTTAAAAATACCTAAAATCGCGCTCTAAAGACACCTCCTTTTGTGCTTTTAGCAGCAATCTCTAAGAGTGTATTCACACTCGAGTTTATCCTAGAGTCTAGGTAGAAATAGCCCAGATGATAGGAAATTTGTTAGGCTACTTTAGCACTCTCTTCAATGCCTTGGTGCTCTCTTCACAGTTCTAAGATCATCGAAGAGAACTGATGCAAGAGTAGAGCAAAGCTGCAGAATTATCTGCATCCAAACCTCTTAAGGGTTTATGTGTGGGAGCCCAAATGAAAATACATTTTGCGTAACAGTACGTGCCTTTATGGGGACTTCTAGTGCAGTTTTGAGGAATCTCATAGTAAACACAGTAGCTTCTTACCGCATTTCAGGGTGATGCCTTTGTATATGACAGTTCAGTTAATGAAACATGGCCACTAAAGCACGCATCATAGGAATACAGGTAATGTCTTGCAAATTTTAAAAGTACTGGAAAACGCTTTAACGCATCATCCTTTAATTTTCCCGGCTAAGCTTCGCCCTGCGCCAGCCGACTCTTGCAATCTCCCGAGCAGGGCGCTGCCACGGATTTACCTTCAGGGCGCGGCGGCCTGCCCGCAGCCCCGGGAAGGGCTGAAGCCCCCGCAGCTGGCCATCCCCCGGCCCGGTGGCAGCAGCCTTTTCGCCGAGTGCTGCTGCCGGTGCCTCCCGCCCCGGCCACCGGGACCTCCGCAACCCTCACGGCCCCGAAGCACTTCTCCCCACCTCCTCCCGCCCCGTCTCTTACGTTCAGCCCCCGCGGGGTGGGCCGAAGAGGCGGGCGTGACCCGGAAAGGCAAGGCAAGGCAAGGCGCGGAGCCGAGGTGTCTTTGTCCACGATCATGTCGGGCTCTGAGCGGCGGCCGGCAGGTAGG
>NW_010172165.1:0-40014 GCF_000695765.1 Mesitornis unicolor | reverse complement strand
CTGCCAGTGCATTAGACAAGACAGAGCCTTGCACCTGGAGCATTTCAGCCTTGAACAGTGAGATTGACAGGACTTCCTCTGCTGACGCCCTTGGCTGTCGATGCTAGGGGCCGTGGTAGTTTATAAAAGCAAAGAGCTCTGACCAGAGCGATGCTGTAGGTTTTAAGTGCCCAACGGGACTGATTTGCAAGATGGAGGTTAAAACTCTGGCCTGTGCCACTGAGATCAGCACAGCTTTCTTATCAGTTTCAGTGGGGTTAGAATCAGAGCTTATTAACTGGAATAATTTTAACCAGAGAGTTGATTAATCAAAACAGTATACTGGAATCTTTTCAAGTCTAAATTTTCTAGCCGTGCTTGGAATTGTTTTGAGATACCAAGAATTTTACTGTTACTAGAGAAATTGAAAAATATATATATATACTCAATAAGACATATGTATTCAATGAAGAAATACTGTAATGCAGAACATGTCAGTAATTGCATTCTGTTAATACGGCTACATAACTTTTGAGAACCTGTAACCTTATATGTGAGCTTCCTTTCCAACATTTGATTTTATGAGATAATTTACAAGTATATGGAAGGTAATTCTCAGTAAATTTGCAGTTCCCTGACATGCAGATTATTAATAGTCTACTTAAAAGACAAGGCCAATCTTTTCAGAATTGGGATCTTATTTTCCTGAGTGTACAGTTTGTGATATCATTAAGACGCCTGAGTCTTGGAGGTGAAGGATTTAGCGTCATCAGCAAATTAGGCTCTTTTTCAGGTGTCTTTTGCTGTCTCTCCCCGACTACAGAAAAGCATCCAAAATCACTTCACGTTTTTAAAAACAGTCTCTGAGTAGTCTGAAGGTTTGACAAAGCTTTTTCTCCAGCTGATTTGTTTTCAGGGTTGCTTTTTTTTTCTGTCAGTGTGGGACATGCCAGTGCAGTGGCAAATAAATGTACACAAACGTGGGACACTGTGAGCTCTTTGTTTTGAACTGTTAGCTGTTGCACAAGTAGAATGGATACAAATCTCACTCTTTTTTTTCTCTCTCTCCCACCCCTCCCAGGTTTCAAGTGGCTATCTGGTTGTGGCTTTTGTTTATGTGACTGAATTTGTTGGCATTAAAGCACGAACCTGGGCTTCTATGCATGTCCATGCTTTTTTTGCTATGGGAATTATGGTTGTGGCACTCGTGGGATTTTTGGTTCGGACCTGGTGGGTCTATCAGATATTTCTCTCCATAGCAACTGTTCCCTTTATCTGTTGCTGCTGGATGCTCCCAGAAACACCTTTTTGGCTCCTGTCAGAGGAAAGATACGAAGATGCACAAAAAGTAATTAATATAATGGCAAGATGGAATAAAGTAATCACTCCTTGTAAAGTTTCTGAACTGTGCTCAGTCCAACAAGATGACCTAGTTGGTGACAGAACTGGTGACAATGACATATCCTCAACAAAGAAGCACAACATCTTAGACTTGTTTTGTAATTGGCACATTGCAAGAAGGACCATCACAGTCTGGCTGATCTGGTTCACTGGGAGCTTGGGGTACTACGTCTTCTCCCTGAGTTCCGTCAGTCTAGGAGGCAATGAATATTTAAATCTCTTTCTCATAGGTAAATATTTTGGTACTTTATTTTGTTTATGACAGAACTAGAACATAACATCTAGAAATGCATAGAGATTTGATAGCCAATTTTTAAATTCTGTTCATTCAATTATGAACCTTGTTCAAAAAGTTTCTTGCTAACTCCATAAAGTTGGCTAACACAGGAGGAACAACATTCACTCAAAATCTCACTGTTTCTGAGAAAAAAAGATAATTTTAAATTTCTTGGTGTACAAAATTCTTCTGGATCTGTCTTTGTGACTGTAAAATCATATTCTGCTTGTGTCCGCTTTGTCCTGCAAGCATATTCTAGATCCATGCAAGCACCAAGGGAAGCAGACCAGAAACATGAATTCACATGCTCTGTCAAATGCATTAGGAAAATGAGAAAAAACCCTATTATTCCTTTAATCGCTTATAGTCGTGATATATTAAGTCTGTCTCAGTAGAAAATAGATTCATAATTCTCAGAAGCAAGAGTAATTTTAGTTTTCTCAAAAGAATATTTTAAATTTAGCTGTAGTATTCTTTTAATTTGGTCAGTCTGACTGTAATCTTCCTCTGATATGTAAGTTGTTTAAAAAGGCAGCTCAGTGCCTTCAAGGCCTGATCCAAAGTTTGTTAAGATCAGTGGAAATATTCCATTGACTTCAGAAGACTCTAGATCAGGCACGCAGCTCTGAGCCAGCACAGAATTAAATTGGGCGCTTTGCTTTATGCAACAGAGTGCTCTCAGTAAAGTGAATGTGACTGTTCATGTACGCAAGCACACAGAAAAATTGGGGCACTCATGAATTCAGTTTGTGTTGTCACATGTTAGAGTGTACTGGCAGACTGATATGTTGAAGAGTGGATGCTAGTATTGCACAGAGATGAAAATGTTATGGTGGAGTACAGTGCGTAAATCACTGTATCCACCTCCTTCAAAAATATTTTAGCAGACAAACGTACACTGAATAATTGCAACCTGCTTTTTACCAACACAGGCCCAAAAGATTGTTTCCTGATATTGTTAGTGTATTGACACACTACACATGCTTATTAAAGGAGTACAGCATATTTGTTCAGAGCTGTATATTATGTTCTTCCTGGATTTTACAGTGGACATAGTAGCATTCTTCAGGAGCAAGTTGATTTAAAACATGTCTGAACTGGCTTCAGCTCAATGTAATTTGTCTGGGGGCAAATCATGTTTACACAGCGTTTGTGAACAGTCCTAGCCAAACGCCAGTTCCTTTAGAGCTGCAGCAATTTTTCTCTGGAAAGAGGCATTAGGAAGATATAATCTGAGTAAGAGTGGGATGCTGTAAGAAGCTGCTCTCTTTTTAACAGAGAAGACAGAAAGCTGGAACCACTCTCTCTGTATTTGTGGAGCTGACTCAGAAAACTGGACCTGGAGAGACTTAGTTTGCCTTTTACATCGGGGTGATTTGGGGCAGAAGCTGGGGGAGGTGCCCATGGCTTTGGATGTTTGACCAGGTGAAAGCTGACAAATCCCGAGACATGCGTTGGTGTGACACCATCAATATTCCTTGTGGGCATGCTTAAGCTGCTGATGTGAAAAAACCTGAAGTGAAAGAGCAGCAAATGGAGAACTTTCAGTCACAAGTGCAGTGTCACAAAAGCAGAACTGTGGCCTTGCTGTTTTCTGTAATTTTCTCCAAAGAGAACTGGAGCTGCTCTGTGCTGTGAAGCCTGTTTCCCTTGTTCTTCTTCATCCCCTACTATAGTTTAGGCCATGTTTTCTGCCTTCTGTTCCCATTTCTGTTAGAAAGTGTGCTAGCCCATCACGCTGGTTATCTCTGGATTTCACTTATTTAGTACCCCCTAGATGAAGTTAATCCTCATAAAGAGGAAGTTAGAGTTATAACATGAATATGTGTAATCATGACTTAAAACAATTTCATACTGACAGGTGCTGTGGAGTTGCCTTGCTATATCATTGCTTGCATTGGGATGGACAAACTGGGAAGGAGAAACACACTCATCCCGTTCCTTATTTTAAGTGCACTGATCTGTGTTTTAATTATGTTCATACCTCAGGTTAGTCACGTACTGTTGAAAGTGTTCCTATAGTAGAAATTGATTTTAAAGGCTCTTAAGTCTGTAGATGCAGCTGCTCTTTCTAAATTATATAGTTGATTAAGGCTGTTTTAAAAATGCAGCTGCCAGTCGAAGTTAGATTTCTGTATTTTCAGTACAGGTTTCACAGTTTCATTGCTGAGTCACATGTAAAACGTTCCCAGGGCTTCAGTGAACCAGGACTGGTAAAAAGTTACATGGACACTAGTTACTTACTGAGACTGATTTTAACAAAGCAAGCAATAATTATTGCTTGTTGTTTAAAGATGGGTCACAACTTTTGAAGGGTTTAGATTAAGCTTGAAATTGTGTTATTTGCTGGTGATTTATTTATTTGTGCTCTCTTTCAATAGGATTTCAATATATTAATTATCTTAGCAAACATGGCTGGAAAATTTTCAATAGGTGTGGCATTTGGCCTTATATATCTCTACACAGCAGAACTGTACCCAACAATTGTAAGGTAAGAACTTTAAGCAGTCGTATGTTTTTTCATTATTTTGCTGTTATTTCCTTTTCTTTGTTAGCTCCTGAGCCAGATGCAGCAGCTCTTGGCATTAATGGTAGTGATAAAAAAAAATTAGAATGAGATGAGTTCCTCCACAGCTTCAGAGTTGTCTAGTATTTGGCTGTACAATACATTTTTATTTATTTTTCATTTTCATTTCCATGTGCATTGATTGGTTTCATTGAGAAAACTCAAAGAATATTCAATACTTTCTTAAAAGTTGTTTCTGCCTTTCTTAAAAGTCCTGGTTGTTCATCCTGTGATCTATGCTGAATTATTATTATATTTTTAATCTTAATAATAGAAGCAGCTGGATTTCATTACAATATAAATTTACACTGGCGTAGCAATAGCTTCCTAGTCTAACTGCATAAAGACAAATAGCATCTTGCTGATGTTTTAAGTGTCCGTGCATTTCTAACTGTTTGCTTTATCTGCCAGAATTCTTACTGAATCTTTGTTTTATGTGTAGATCACTTGCTGTTGGAAGTGGTAGCATGATGTGCCGTGTAGGAAGTGTGGTTGCTCCTTTCTGTGTGTATCTAAGAAGTGTTTGGATTTTCATGCCACTTGTAAGTATTTATTTCAATGATGAATGTTTCTGGTTTTGAAAAAGCCTGTCACTTGTTTTCTCAGGAACCAAAAGCTGAACTTTTAGTTTGAAATGGAAATGGAACAAACCATTCTTGTTCTAAATTTTAACTCTCAAAGATTAGTAACTTCATACTGTTAAAAATATGCAACTAAAGGAAGAAGGAGATGTTGAGTCACTGAAATTTTACTTCTGAAAAGTTTTAATGATGAAAAACATAAAAATACTTATTCACTGAATCCTAGTATAAAATTGATAAAAAATTTTCCATAAAAATATACTTTATCTACCATATAACATTTAGGATGTGTCTTAGTCCATCTTCTTTACTCTGCAGGCCAAGCAGTTCTTGACCATGCTCCTGATATATTCTTACCCTTTTTCAAAGGCATAGTTCCGTTCTTGGAATTCACCAGAGGGAGTTTTTTTTTCTTATATTATATTATATTTCTTATATTTTCTTTTTCTTATATTATTCCTAAATCTTTTCCATGGCTTCCCTGGGACATTGCATCTTAGCCTTCCAGAGGATCAAGAATGTCTTATGCTTACTATACTTGGTCTTCACAGCTGTCCCACAGCTCCCTTTTTGTGCTTTTAATTTACAAAGAACCTGAACAAAACAATTCATGAGATAGAAAAAGAAAAGCAAATGGTATATTGATGAGGTTCAAAGTGACTTTGACAAGCAACTGAACCTTGGATTCATTAAACACATCCTACTCCAGGTCATGCTACCATTAGGTTTTGTCTTCTACCACCAGTTGCCCCTGGAAAAGAGAGGTGGGACCATTCCTTCATGGACTTTGGGCATTTTGTCTGCATTATGTAGCTTCAGAGCCATTTTTGACAAAACATTTTATGTATTTCATAGATGAGCCACATTTCGTCATTACATTTCTGTTAAGAGGCATTTGCTGCTTAGAAATCCTGTAGCTATTCAATCCCTTTTTTTCTCCTGAAGGATAATTTATGCTGTATATGTAAAAACATAAGGAATTGCAAAGTTTGTATTAAGGCTTTAAGTAGAGAAGAGTTTATTAATGATTTAAAAATAGTTTGACTTCTTTCAAAACTCTTTAGAATTCACTGTAACTAGCACAGCAATGTTACATGTACATTATACATGTCAGAAAGGGAAAAATGTAATGGAATGTGTCTTTAACCTAGATTCTTACCCTAATTTTGTCTACCATTGGAATTTCCTGAAAAAATTAGCATTGTGTTCTTTTGATTTTGCAGCTATAAAATCTTCAACTATAGATGATTGGTTTCAGAGAATTCTTGGGAACTTGTTTCATTATTTAAAATAATTACTTTCAGTTGATTTGTACGAAAGTTAAGAGGATGAAGCAGACCACAAATTAATTTATTCTCTCAAGCTCCTAAAAAATTTTTTTCTTGCTTAATAATGGCCCCATACAAACCAAGATACCAACAGAGTGGACATGGGAGAACATTCTTCTTCTCTTGTCAGTGTTTTGTCTTTACTGGCTGAGATAAGCTTTATCTATGCAGAAGCGCTGCAGTTAAACCACAGATGGGGAATGCTCAAACGTGCTGGAGAGCAGTGCAGATGGCAGTATAAACAGAGGAATTATTTCAGCTATGAACAACTCTCAGTGTACACAAAGTATCCAGAGTATCTGTAGAGTTGTGTAGTAGTTCACAGTGAATATGTTTTCATTATTAGCTCCTATTATAAAACATTTGTCAGTTTATTAAATAGGCTTGACTTGACTTGGAGCATAGTGTGCCAAGTCTCAGGTAACATGAGTGTTTTGGAATGGAAATTAATTAAATGGATTACATTTGTAAGTAAACTGATATACATCATGTTGATCTATTGTATACACCACACATCGTCAAGCAGTTACTACTGCTATTTGTTTGACAGTCTGCCTCCCCAACAGTTATGCCACTTGCAAGCATCTCACTTTGAATGCCTGTAAGTCTTGAATAATTTGCCAAGTATGTTTTTCATGTGACAGCTTTCTAGAAAACTTACAGTAATGCAACTGCTCCATGTATGACCTATTTCTGTTTCTCAGCTGTTAAGAATTATGTTACAGTAGCCCTTTCACAGACTTGATTTTTCTCTCAGATAAACCATAAATTCTAAATTAAAAAAAACTCCACTGAGGTCAGTGAAGTTAAATGAATGCAAATCCTGTGTCTAATAGTAGTGGATTTTCAGGACAAAATTTAACCTTTTCTTATTGAAGTAGGAATTTTGTAAATAAGATCACATTTTAGATCGATTCAGAGCCATCAGATGTGGATATGAAAATAAACAGCAGACTAGTATAATAGTTCTCAGAAGTAAAAGTATTATTCTGTAGGGTTATTTAATTCAAATTATCTTTTGTTCTAGACTAAGCGTATTAAGTCCTGGTCTTAGACCACTGTGTATTTAAAATTGTTGCTCTGGGTAGGAAGGAAGATATATGTAAAATAGTAGTAAATCCTTTTTTTGAAGTTGCTGCTGGTTGCACTGAAGTGGTGGGAGTACTTTGAGAGTTTCACTAAGCAGAAAGTCAGATTTCAAATTAAGACTGAAAAAAACAATTAATTTCAGCAGGTACACCTGACAAATTAACTGAAATGGAGCTTAAACATACATAAATACTTTGCATACTAGTACACTTTAATCCATAAACATTTAACTCATTGACTACATCAGAAGAACACATTCCCATGCTGAATTATATACATCAAATAGTACATACATACATAATGTACACATTTGTTATGAAGAAGCAAAGGGCTAAATTATGTCACATACCTCATCAAATGTGCCAAGATAAGTCTGCAAAAGATTTGCTTTGACTAAGTGTGAGTAATAAGTGTGAATACTGCCCCTGAAAAGCTAGATGACATTTGAAAAGTCCTTTCATTAATATACTCTGACTTAATTGTTTCGTATTCTGTCTTTCATATGAAATATTGGAAAATGCTTTGTAGGGTCAGGGAGAAGGGAAGCACACTGAATGAGTCAAATGCAGCAGCTTTCACATTGAAAAAAGAAAAATAACATGTGATGGAGTAGAGTTAAGGGAGCTGAGATTAAAAGGCAGGAAAGATGGTGGTGCCTACACTTAACAGAATAGTGAGAGTTTGCAGGGGAGTAAGAGTTAGGTTCACGAGGAAGGAAAACATGAGAAGAATGTAAAGTGCCTAAAAGACTAACCGAAACAGAGAAGACACACCTACTCAAACCACACAGTGTTACTTTAACCTTGTTCTGTTGGGCATCAGTAATGACCCTGTTCTCATAAACGCCAAATGTATGCATATCCATAAGCTTCCATATCCTTAACAGCCCACGGTATCCTCATATGTAAACTTATGACAACCTAAAGGATATGCGTGAGACAGGTCACTGTGGAATAGCTGCCCTGTGTCAATTCAGCCTGTCTTACCATGGCAGAAAAGCACGTTTTAATAATAGAGTTTTGACACTCTTTTTGATGTGAGTCTTCATTATTTTGGAATAGATTTTAAAATATCACTCCTGCCACATATATACATCTGCAAGGATTTCCCTCAGTTTGTCACTCAGCACCATTTCCTCTAGTCCTATTACTACTAGGATTTTTTTTTCATTTTTCATGGTAAAAGCATGACTTTAATTTTCACTGTAGTTTGTACTATGCAGCAGTATTTTGCTCAGTTTTTTATTTTGTCGACCTCTACATTTAATGCAAGTGCAAAAAGAGGAGTGTATGCAACAGTGTGAGTTCTGCTTCTCAAAAGCATGCTTGAGACAAACTGTCCTCTTCTTCTGGTGGGGGGGAGCAAAAGCAGAATGGTGCATTTGCATGAAAACAGTCCTTTTCAAGGTTACAATGGAGAATTCCAATTTTAAAGCACCTTTCTGACTTAAGGAGAAAGTCTGGCTTAGCTGCAGATGGTAGCTGGCCAGTTCTTGTCTCAAGCTCTGTGCAAGAGATGTAGGCACAGTAATTCCCATACTTGGAAATAAAGTATTAAACAAACAGGAAAGACCTGAGAATCAGCATAGGGCAAGATAAGGATAATACAGTATCAGAAGTGCACAGTCATGAAATGGAAAAACACTGAGCTTGTGCATGGTGTACTCTGTGGAAACATTCCATGAAGAGATATTTGGGTCATTTATAGCCTGGCTTTGGAAGAACACCAGAGCTTTAATGCTCTTCTGTACTTCAGATGAGGACAGTGTGAATTGTCATCATTGAACAAGGCACAGAAATGAAGGAAAGGAAAAGATATTCTGGGAGCCTCCGCATATGCGTGCTTCTGCATCCACCTCGCATGGTCCTGATCCTTGCTCACTCATGCTGAAGTAAGCTGTGATCTCAGTGCAAATGTCAGTAGATGCCTGCACCTCTAACAGATCTTTGAATCTGCAGTTCAGCAAAGTATTCCGCTTGAGAGCTGTATTCATTATCTGCTGAGGTGCTCTCCTGAGCAAGGATGTGCACTTCAGTGGCTCCAGGCTAACGAGTCATGCTGAGAAATTCTGATCCGGCTGTGTGCAGGAGGAATAGGCATACAGGTACAGTGGGAATAGGATCAGGAGCTAGAGTGCAAACTGAGATTACAGGTAGCAGGGAAATTGTAGCTCTGTGAACATGCATGTAAAAATATATGCAATCCTAGAATCAGTTCTTACATACATACCTGATAGTAGAAATACCAAATGAAGAGATATGTATTGTCTTCTCAAACAGAATTTTTCCTTCTTGCACTGTATTGATCCTCTGTGGAACAAAACACGTCACTTGTTCTTCATTAATTCTGTTGCATAATCTTGCATTTATGCAGCAAAAAAGGCAGATCTTTTATACAGTCAACATTTAAGACTTACGATCTTTGCTTTACATTACAGTTCATTGTGCCTTATTTTTAAATGTGATTTCAAGCAAGATCGAAGATATGTGTAACTTGGAGGATATTTCTACCTTTACAGCTACTGTTTATTTCTTCTAGTTGCTTGTTGGAATCATGGCTCTTCTGAGTGGAATATTAACAATAATGCTTCCAGAAACACTGGGAAAACCATTGACTAATACTTTGGTGGAAGCTACAGAAATTGGAAGAAACAAGAAAAGCTGTTCAGAAAAGACTCCTCCAGCACACAGTGGTGCAGCATTAGATAAGATTGAGATGTTAGGTCAAGAAACAGTCAGCTCTGAGAAATAAAGCAACAGCAAAATGTCTGTTCCAAATTTTAATCATTATCTAATTTATACAATATTTTTATTCAAGAAATGTAACTGTTCTATAATATCTGTGCCTTTTAATTTGTATCCAGTCTTGCCTTTTCAACAGCACAAGTATATAAACCCTTTTCCACATGACTGAGGTACTACAGAAATTTTGGTAGGATTTCTAGATCCTTTGTCAAACTTACCCTAACTTTAGAAAACCTTTATGACTTGATGTGACCAGTTGGAATGATTACTCGAAATGCTGGAACCTACCTGATTAGACATATGTAAAGAATATGCCAATTCTTTGCTTCACATTTTCTGTGGTTACTTAGTTTGTAAACCCACCACAAAGTGCCTTATCTGCTCTCGTCTTGTTGCAGCTGACAGCTATAGGCCTGAGACTTCAAAACACAGTAAGTTCAGACAGTTATAATTCAAGAGAGAAACCTAACATTGTAGCAAGTCATAACAATATTTTCAAAGATAAACTAATTTATTCTTTTATTTTCAAGTTTTCTACCAGAAAAAGTGCATTGCTAACAAAGGAAAGTATTCTGTGGAACAGCTTCCAACTGAGAAAAACAATACTAAGTTTGCAAAATGTGCAAATAGTTTGTATACTATTCATTCTGTTGAGTGGCAAATGTATTTTTATCAGTGGTTTAGAAAAAAAAAATCATTCACTGGATCTACTGCTGTCTTAGTAAGTTCTTTTTAGTTTAGGTAAAACTAAAATGCCTTATACCTTCGAAAGTCATATTAATTCCAGACCGTTATTTCAGTGCTTCCTTACTCACTTATTTCAGCTCAGATCTAGCATCAGATTCTTCACAGCTTTCAAGAGCTACACCAGCAACTTTGCCAAGTCCCTCTATCAAAGGGAATTCTCAGTCCTCAGTAGAAAAGAATAAATGGTATATGGGTCTTATTCAGGCTCTCTGCACAGAGGTGGACTTAATTATTAATGAATGATTAGTAGATACAGTATCTACACACCATTTTTATCATACACCAGCTCTCTAGCTCATTTTTTCCTTATACCATACAAAATAAGTTAGTAAAATACAATTTTTTAAATGGTAACTGGAGGACACTGAACAATAGAAGAACTACCAATTACTCTAGTAGTTTTAGTCAAAGTGTCTGTAAATATCCCAGTATTGTTACAACTCATGTGTGCATCAACACTTACTTGCTAGTGCAGTGATTGTGCCTTATGACTGTGGACCACATAAAGCTGATAGGTAGAAATGCATCATTCTGGCTGCTATTTTCATGGCTTTCTGTCCCACCTACCCTTTTTCAGTCTACCTCCAGACCCTGGGGTTTCTTCCTCACCTGAGGGTCTGTATCCTTTTCTGTTGGCTACCCTTGGTTTGAGGGGGATGGCACATGAAGATTCTGTGCATTGGGGTGCGTGGGCTTTGTGAACCCTATCATCCCTGGTTTGAAATCAGAGTTCTTCTCATCTTAGGCACCCACTGTCATGCTAGCTGGTATGATCTCATCAAAGCAAGTCTTTCCACATTTACTTTTTTGCCATGTACCCCAAAATAAGACATCTATATTACTGTAGATAAATATTCTATATACTGTAGAGTTTAATGATCACATTTTTCATTTATACCTGCACAGTTATATTAGATTCAATGACTTCTGAAATCAGAGTAATATTTTTATCACCTTATAACAGTGGGTTTTTTCTTCACTGCACTACTATCCTAGAGTGTCAAGTAGCATTTTGGTCCTGCTACTGGGACAAAATCATATCCTATATGGGGACTATAATGCTTCAAATCCAAGCAAAAATCAGTAAATTTAAGTTTAGGGAGTTTCTGTGTGATAATTACATGGAAAGCAGAAAAGGATCTTTATCCTCCCTTCAGTTCCGTGGGTGTTCCAGTATTTGCAGAGAAAACCTCCAATTAAAATGGCATAGAATACTGTGGCTTCTGTCCAGATATATTAGTTCAGTAAAAGCATGTGCTTAACCTTACCCGAGTGAGTAATCCCATCATTATTCAGAGAATGATTTGAATACATACTTTGATGACTGGAGATAGGATTACTCACATGCTGTGGGTTTTTGTTTTGCTGAAGAGGAGGCCTGGTATTCTTCCACTGCTTTCAGATCCCCCTTCACTTCCCAGAGCAGAACAACTCTCCTTATCTGCAAGATCTGTTGCCAAACCCCATGTGCCCTGCCTTAAACAAGGGTTTGATGTGTTAAAAAAGAAAAGTCATGCAATAGACCTAGCAAGGAATTGAACTGGTACTGTCATTGCAATCACTCTTCCCCACCCAGAGCTCCAAATATTTCCATTATTTTGAGGTTCTTTCACAATGGTACTCCCTCTTTTATTAGTACAAGGTCCTATCCGAACTCCTTAGTCTTGAGCGCTGGGGACATTTCTAACAAGGTACTAAAGAAAAATTAAAATTAACTTTTGTACTTCCATACCTGCTGAGTAACTGATTTGGGAGTTACCCTGCTAAGAACAGTCAATGCATGTTATGTGTTCCTTTGACTTGAGGGACTCAAGACCTGGTCATCTATAATTGATATACGTAAGGTAAAGGAAAGAAAAAACTTAAATGCACAATTATACTGAGCAATCCTTGCAAGCTAAAGCAATGATGATTCTAAAAAACAATGTAGCTTGATGGCTTTTAATCCCAAAAGCCAGTTCCTCCTGTCACTGACGTCAGTTGGTATTTAGTCTTTGATGGAAATGAAACCTGCATTTCCCTGAACTAATGATATTACTTTTTTCCCTGAAAATAAAAAGTTTATTGATCTACAGGTACAATTTCTGTGATTTTATGCATGAATAGCTTAGAGTATGCCTTCGGGTTTCCTATTCTTTAACCTGAGAAAGCATATTACTGTAAAAAAATCAAACAGCATGTGTCTATATGTCTCTAGCATTTCTGTTTGCTTGTTTTTTCCATATGAACAAAAATATCTTTAACGCTAGTCATACATTATAAATGTAACATAGACAGGGTGAGTTGGCTTTTTTCTCTTAAATATTCAAAGATTATCTAAATCCTCTCGCAAGAAAGCACTGAGTTTGAGAACACATGCTGCTGTTCCTGTGGGGCGTATTTTCCTCTTGTTGCTCATAAAAAGAATTCCTTTTCATAGTTTCTTATCTGAGTCCTTAAGTTCTTATATGTTTTTATTTGTCATTTCTATCTTAGTGCAAATTTATTGTGTTGATCAATGTCTTTGGAGTTACATAATGGTTTTATGAGATACCAGATTAGAATTCTTATCTGTCTTAATTGCTGGTCACTATTGCACAATGACAAATGATTTTGTCATAACTTTGATAACATATTTTATTAGACAGTCTTGCAGTTTGTTATGGACATACTTTCTGGGTTACATAAAAGAATGAGAGCAATTATCATTCATTTAATGATAACTGAGAAAAAACAGTAAGTAAATGTGTTTGATATTTTGAATCTGTATTTTAAAACAGATGTGAATTCTACTTTAATAACTCACTTCAATTTCTTTGTGCAGATTTCTATAGTTTAAACATTTATGTAGAAGAAAAAGGTATCCAAACTATGTGCTCTCAGTGTCCAATGCTTTGGGTGGTACCTTGAATGTCTGAACAGAGGCGTGAATCTTGCCTGAAGGCCAAGGGCTTCTCTGTAATGTCTCTGGAAACAAGCTGGTTTGACATCCCAGCTCTGGGATGGAGAAATCTGGCATTTTCCTATGTCTTTCACAGCTTATTTCTACCAGCTCCTTACATGCAGTCACTTAGGAAACCTACACAGCCTTGAGCTCAGCAAACTGCAAGGCCTGTGAGTGCCTTTTGCAAGGGCTTACAAAATGCAAGGTCATTTATGTCGTGGAGACATGATGCCTGAAAGGCATTTGTGCCTGCAAAAAGGAGGGTCTAGATCCATGAACATAATGTATGAACATGTTGTCTGAACCTATCTTAAAGATGCTTGTCTAAATCCCACAAAAGATTCATAGGGGAGAAATTAATCTCAAAGATTTAAAAAAAAGAAATAAAAGAAATAAAAAAGAAAAACAAATGAGTGTTGTCAAAAGAACAAGTTTATTTTATCAGGAAAACATCTAGTTGAGCAGTATCTGCATTGTTACATCTCTCATGAAGAAAGGTTAGAGCACATCAAAGCACTGGTAACCTAATAATTTTGTACAAGATTCTGCACCAGGTGTAGTGTGCATCTTGGTACCATGGAGGAAGTACTCATGGAAAGGAGTTTGTTTGCTTAGAATGTGTGGATTTAGTACAATACACGTTTGGAGTTTTTTAAGTGTGTATTTATTACCTGCACTTATGTGCAAGAATAAAGTCAAACATGTGTTATTTAATCTTCACACCTTTACATAATGTAATGAACTCCTGTCACCATCTCTCAGTTTTGGTACATACTCCCTTGGGCTGGCGCTTTGGTGTTCCATGAAGATCCCACGGTTTAGGCTGGCAAGTAATACATGTGCATCTTCTTGTTTGGGTGTGCAGGTGTAAACCAAAGTTTGAGTAATGTGTTAGGTGGTGACTATGACAAAATATGTGTTAAAATGTTTTGCATTTGCAGGAATAATATTATTCTTTTTTGCCTTTATTTGCATAAGATGGCTGCGGCAGCAGCGCCTCAGAAAAATTCAGTAGTGACAAAAATAGCTACAGATGTTGTAGAATGGGTGTGAATTGATCAAAAAAGAGAGTAGTGACTGTAGGAATGACAAAACAATATGACTTGTAACCAGCTGCTCTTCAGTGGATGTGAAAACTAACCAGCTTCCTCCTGCAGGAATTGGAGTGGGCAGACAGTGCAAGGACAGTAAGAATTACAGCAATCTGTAGCCCTTTTCTTTGTGATATGTCTTCTTAGCTCTTCTCAGGAACTTGTTTATTTTCCACTTCCCTTAAATCTCTAATTAGTGCAAATTACTCAATTTTCCATGCATATTTTATTAATCTTATGTTTTCTGATCAAGTTACATCCCTCATTTGGCTTCACTGTTCACATTTTAATGGCTTTATATGTCCTCACCAGGTGATTTAGGTTCCTCCCTGAAGGTAGCCATAGTGAATGATTTTGTTACAAGAAGTGTCATACACGAGATGTAAAACATTAAGACCATCTCACCAAAAGCCTGTTCAAATATTTGTTTGCTAAAGATGAGAAATTTGAATTATCTCTGATACTGATTTCAAGAGCACTGAGTTCAAGCTGAGAAAAAGTATACAATAGAGTATACACCTCAAATAGGGACTTATTCTTTTTTTAACTAGACCTGTTATACTAAAACGATCACAGAGAGTTTTGAACACAAAACCAGCTCTTTCAAATAAATTTCTATCCTATGTCTATGAATAACCAGAAGTAATGGAGAATATCTCATTTAGTGACAAATGAAGTCTTCTTTCTCTGCATTCCAGCCTAACACACAGAGGCTTGGACACTGCTCGGGTGTTGTTTTCAGGTAAGTAGGATTCAGCCATGGAGTGCTCACAGACATCCAGTTATTAACATTGCCTTGTGATGTTCTGTGGGGAGGTGAACTGACTTAGAGCAGAAAGACAGCACCAATGGGTGATCTTGTGAACATGGGTGATCTTGTGAAGATGCTCTCCATGGTCTCATTGCCAGTGAAGAGAACCAAAAGCAGTTTTGACTGAGGTGATCAGGAGCATAGCAAAAGAACCAGGGATAAATGGGCAATCTCTTAGTAAATATTTTCACAAAGCTTTTCAATAGGAATGTTAGTATTGCCAGTTTCTTCCTCATATTGAGAGAATTCCCCCAGAAGTAAGTAAATAACATGGGAAAACAGTAAAATGAGAAGCAGCTTAACCTTTTTGCTGAAATGATAACTTGCCATGGACATTGATGCTTGACTTGATCTTTGAACTGGTTAAAGAAGTGACAGAGAAGGGATCCATTGCATTCATAAGATCAGAAACAGGTCAGCCCTGCTGTGTTTGTTCACAGAGGTCACTGCTGCTTTTCGTTACTGCTCTGTTCAAGAGGGTTACGAAACCAAAGGGAATGCTAAGGCAAAGGGAAACACTTCTTAAGGACTGCTTGAGCTGGGTTGGTGTTATGCTGGGATGCCACTGCTTGTTCAGAAGTAGCTCCATGTATGACCAGGGAGGGCTGTGTTCGTTCTATGCCAGAAGCCTCTCTTTCTGAGTGACCAAATGATCAAAGGATACAACAGCAACTATCACAGAATTTGTCAGGAGCATTCTTGAAATACAAATAGGTAAGTGTTGCACTTGGAACATTATTAAGCCAATTTGTTAGTTCAAAATTACATGCTTTGCACAATACACTGAATAATATATACACAAATATTCAGAAGAGTGTTTAGCAGTTGGGCTGTTATGCAAGCACTTCTTTCCCTCCTTGTGCTTTTTCCATCTTTCATGAGAAAACACCAACATCTGTAGCAAAAAAAAAAATTCATATCTTGAAGGCCTCAATACAGAACAGTTGATCTGTGGTGAATCAGGGCTCTGGGAGTTAGCCCAAAGACGGAAGATCAGAGCTAAGGAAAACAATGGCAGGATTAAAGAGTTGAGATGTGTTCCCCTTATAGATGCCTGCACAGATAAACAAACATTTGTGGTTGGAAGTCACACATCTAAATGACAGAGATGACAAACAAGTCCTTCCTTTTTCCTAAAATACAGCAAAGAACAGTGTGTTCACCCTTCCAAAGTACTTTAGCCCATGGAGGAGCAAAATTTTCTCAGTGAAATTACAGTAAGAGTTGGTATCACCAAGCAGCAGGCATTTTCTGAATCTCATTCTCAGGAAAAGACACACTGGGAATTCCTTGAAACATTCAGCCTTGCATAAACATCCAACACAGAAAAAATTCAATTCAAATAATTCAAATTTAGCAAACTTACAAGCAACGAGAAGCAGAATCTTGGGAGGAGAAATAGCAGGCAATTTTAATCTTAACTGGCACTGTGACCTCATTTTATATTTGAATAAGGAGAGATTTCATATCTCAAAGGCTCCTCTCCAAAACTATCGCAGATATCCTGCAATACTTAAAATACTGTATGTTTTACAATCAGTACACCAAGCCCATCACCTATTTCATTTCTAAACAAGCAAGTCTTCATTCCTCTGCTTTCTTCCCTGCCTTATTCAATGTCCTGTTTTCATATCGTCTAAAAACATTCAGAAAAATAAGCTATACTGTAATTTTAGCAGAATTATTCCATGTTCCTTTCAGCATTAAAGAAAAAAGACCCTAAAAATTATACATCTTAAATGGTCAATGATTATGTATGTGTCATATATCAAGGCTTTAGTGTTAACATGTTTAGATTGGGAGGTAAGAACAGCTGGTCCTGTGTTGTGCATGCTGTTGCTGTATGTACAGATGCCCTTTGGATGGCTGCCTGGTCTGTGTTTAAATGGCTATGAAGAAAAGGCACCTGTTTGAAAGATCCATAGCAAATGCTTTTTGACAGAAGAGGGGAATGGTCTCCAAACATCATCCTGCTGAGCCTGTTCAGGGGCAAAGCCTCAGGCTGTCAAGTATTAGCCAAAATGTCCTGCCAAAGCAAATGCCCTGGAACTGAGAAATGCTGGTATGCAATTTAATCCTAGTGATCATGCAGACACGTTTGTTTTCAATAAACTTGTGGGTTTTTTTCTGGTGAAAAAAAAGTTTAATCCGAACAGGTCTGCCTGGCTGTGCGTGACAGACGTTTGTGGTTTAGCAGGGACTCATTATTCACTGACCCATGATGACTGAAACGCTCAGGTCCATGGACATGCTGCACCGATGCCATTCTGAGTGCTAGCACGGTTGCTCAAGCATCATGCCAGTCTGAAGGCACCTTCAGAAACATTCAGAACGTAATTTATTTTAAGAGAGGAAAAATATGACATACTCTGTGCAGGACAGCAGGGCCCCGTGCGCCTCCTCTGGAGTGCACCAGGGAAATCGGCAAGGAAAAAAAAGTTACGGGCAGGCGAAGAAGGGCACTGCTGCCGGGCTCTCCCGGGAGAGCTGCCAGCGCTGGAGGCGGCCTTTGCCCGGGCACAAACAGCTCCTTCATTAGCGACAGGGAGCGGCCTCGGGGAAGGGGAGCTGCCGGCAGCCCCTGCACCTCCCCCGCTCCAAACACCCGCTCCTCCGCACTTCCCGGGAGGGCGACGCTTCCAGGCAGGACCGGGGGCCTCCTTCTCACCAGGTATTGCCTTCTCTCCCCGCTTGGTGTTTTTTTTCGGATCGTGCTTCCAGCCGAAGAGGAAAATTTAGCGTGACGGAGCATTTTTGCTGCTGAGGGCCGGGGAAGACGCCCGCAGGGGCTGTGCAGGGACCTAGCACTACCCCGGGGCCTTCCCAAGGGGCACAAACCAGCTCCTGAAGCTCAGGCAGGGGCAGGGTTAGGGATCAGGCCACAGATAGAGGCAGCTGTGCAGTAAAAGCTCGGTGGCTGTCACAGCTGGTTTTGGCGTGAGCAGTGAGATGCAAGGTTTGGCCGGGCTGTGAGGTTCCTGCTGTCCGGGCCATGCTAGACCTCAGCTCCTTCCCACTGCCCCCCTCACCCTGCACAGAGGCAACGGGCTCCACAACATCTGCCCTTTGGGGAATGGGCAGCATGGACCTCTCCGATTTTGGAGACAAGCAAGAGCATCACTCAGCATTTAGGTGCTGCTGGTAGAGGTTACTGCTGTTGGTAGCTTCTAGGGTGGGTATAACCTACCTTCCTTTAGAAGGTATTGCCTGTGTGTGCATATTCAAACAGCTGTCACCGCCAGGGAGAGGAGCTGAGGCCTCCCTGGTAGCCAGCCTCAGGTTTCTGTGACAGCAGCTCAAGAGGTGCTTGCTTTCTGGTGGTGGTGCCGTCTGTGCACCCAGCAAAAAGGCTGAAGGGGTCCCAAGGAGCCTTGAGTGTCCCTTGTTTGGTGAAGAGGACATCCTTGCCTTCCTTCTGTGGCAGGTCCTGAATGTACATCTCACAGAGCAGCCCAAATGACAGAAAATTAAACGGGCCAGAAAAGGCCAAAACGAGATGCCCCTCCTCAGCCAACCCGCAGGAATGAATCCAGTTTTATGAGCGTCTGTAACTGCCTGTAGCAAAAATGCTGGCAAAACTCCTCTCTGGGGTCAGGTGAAGGGAAGCAGCACTGAGAGTGCTTGTGAACTGGGGAAGTGGGTAAACACAAGAGTGGTCTGCAAAAAAAGGAAAGGAGATGGCGCTCTTTTTTGGGCATGGATGGAGACAGCAGGCGAGTGCTGCTGCCCCAGTGGATGAGGAGCCCCTCTGGGAGTCCAAAAAGACTGGAGCCTTTGATCCCTGGTACCACAGGCTTCAGGCAATCAAAAAAATGTTCCAGCACTTAGATATGGTGAGAATTAGTTTTAAAAAAAACCACCACAGGACTTCAAATGTAGCAGGCTTTGATTTTCTTTAGTTACTTTCTGTTGATCCGTTTTCTGGTCAACAGTTCTGCTGGGCTTTTTGAACTGTTCCTTTGGGTATGTAAATATGCTTAGTTTGTCAGGTCAGCCGGGTTGCAACACCAGCGAAGAACAGCCAGCCTGCCAGGGCAGTGTGCTCATGGACCTGCACCATAAGGGGAAACAAAGGGGCCAAAGCAATAGCATTCCTACAGCTCTTCCAGCTGAGGGTGCCAGTGTCCCAGGGTCTGTTACAGCCTGGGGGAAGCCTGGAGGGACTGTGGGACATAAAATATCACAAAATATCTCAATGTTTTTAAAAATAATTCATTCTGGCCTGGAAGGAGCAGGAGGGTGGCTGGGACACAAAGCCCAGTGTCCCCTTTGCTGGGGAATTTCAGCCTCAGGTGGCTCTGTCTGGCTTCTGTCCCATTCTTCTGACAGTAAGAAAGGACAGGGAGCTAAACAGTATCTGACGCCCTTCTGAACAGTTACTGCACCTGATTTGCCTTTGAAATGCTGATTTTTGAACAACCCTCGGCACAAGGCAGTCTGAGAAGGTGAGAACTGTCACCTCCCCCCTCCCCGCGCTGGCACTAAGCTGGCCTCCCACATCAGCTAAAAATATCTTCTCCTCATGTGCCCTTCCAGCAAGGTGCAGGGCTCCCAGCTGAGGCAGGCTGGGCTGCCCGGACAGAGCCGCAGGTGAGCCTTGTGCTCGTAGAGGGGTCAGAGGCTCTGCAAATCCCAGGCTGTGCTTGCTTGTACAAGCATGTGCAGCCTCTGCTTTGCACCCGGTTAATTTTGGGCACATGAGCACATTCAGTTTTGATGTGCTCCTGGATCGCAGCAGTAGGTGCTAGTAAAAACTGTGTGTTTGATGGGTGCCCGTCATGGCCTTCAGAGCTGTTCTCGGAGGCTCCAGCACCACCAGCAACCTCTCCCCACCTTCATTAGCTTTTGCAACACTGGGATCAGTTGATATTGAACCGGCTCATCTGTGAAAATCCTGTCTGAATTAGGAAGACTTGTGAAACCTGAAGCTCCGCAGCTCCCCTTTCTTCCCCGGTGGCAGGGAGGTCAGTCAGGAAATTCAATCTCCATCACAGTCCAAGGGCTGCAGCGGATGAGAGCAGCGAGGGGCAACCGAGAGCATATCTCTGGCAGATGCATAATGTACCCGGCACATATGTTCCAGCAGGACTGTGCTCATCCATGGACTGCTGGGAGGCTCACTGGACATGCTGACAGCCACACATCATTTCCACAGCTGCCAGGTGGTTTGTTAATAAAAATGTGTTTAGAGACCATTCTCAGAACCAATTTTCCTTACAGAAGTAACTTCAGCATTATTAAAACTCCCCTAATTTATTGTTACTCTTTTTTTTTATTTTCTGTGGGTTTTTAAATAACAATTACTAATACAAAATAGTCTGGAGTCTACGATAGGGAAGCATATGGTGTCCACACTGACCCTCCGCTGGTGTTCGTGGTGCTGAGGCAGCTGAAGAGGTGCGGTTCCTGTTCACATCAGCATTTTTTCAGATTGCGTGGGTGGCAGTGATGGAGGCCAGTGGTTCTGGTTCAGTGTTCATCTTTACCCCCTGCATCCTCTTTACCTGCTGTGTGGGCACTTTTATTGTTGTCAGCTTCTGAAAGAAGATGTAATAATTAACAGGAAGAAACTTGAGTGTTGCGCTGAGAGGAAGAAGAGGGGTTGTAACAACCCTTGACTGCTGTGCAGAAGTAATGCAATGATGGGCAACAGTGTCTGCTCCTCTCTCCCTCCCTATATAGTAGGCACATCAACTTTTAAGTAACAGAACCTCAGAGGTAAGTGAGAAGCTGTGTGAAGAGTTGTGAGCAATGATGTAATGAATAAACCTGACCTGTCATAATCCCACACAGTGTCTCTTGCCTAAACTTAAATCAAAGATGCCGAAAGCCACAGGAAGATGGGAAATCAGCCCATCTTTATAACTGCAGGCACTGCTTTCCAGAAAAGCTTCTCTGAAAGCAATTAGTGACATTGGATTTCTACAACCAAGGAAGAGTGAGTCTTGTAGGAGAAAGCAAGACCACGAGAGAGGAAGACCAAATGTCCATATCACTCAGTATCCTCTCCAACAGGATTTTTTAATTGAAAAAATGTTGTCCCAGATTACTACAGCCCAAACACCAGTGCTAAATGAACAGATTGCTTTTGTTGCCCTTTCTTCTTGTGCTGAGGATGGGGTAGTGGCTGCTGAAATACTTTTCAAAAGTTAGTTGTCCTACCAAAGACTGTGAGGATTTTTTTAATCCTTAGCTCAGTCTCGGTTCTCTGTGTGCAGCAGTTTGTCTTCAATTAGCTGCCCCAGAGGGTTACATTACATCTTGCATGGGTATTTCATAGCCTGATGAGGGTATCCGGCAGGGATACTGATAATGTGGGATATGTTATTTCCAAATGCACGTAGGTGCCTCCCTCTGGCTCTCCACCCCGGAGATGGCAGCACCCAAGGTCGCAGTGGTCGGTGCGGGAGTCATTGGCCTGTCCACAGCGCTGTGCATCACAGAGATGTGCCCCAGCTGCTCCGTGACCGTCCTTTCAGACCAGTTCAGCCCCAACACCACGAGTGATGTCGCAGCTGGGATGCTCATCCCTCACACCTACCCAGGTTCGTGCATCCCGGTGTGGCGTTGCCCATGGCACTGCAGGCAGCTGCCTGCTCAGGTGTGCAGCAATTTACAGAGGTTCAGGAACTAAAAGGCCATGCCCTGTCTTCCTCATCTGTCCCATCTCCTTGGCACTGGCTTGCATGCATTTCCTCTTGGCATTTGTCCCTCTCTCCATGTTTGGGTTTGTTTACTTGCAGGCACACCAATCCATGTGCAGAAGCAGTGGTTCAAAGAGACCTTCACTTACCTCTTTGCCATCAGCAACTCAGCGGAGGCGTCAGAGGCTGGCATTCACCTGGTCTCTGGGTAAGAATGGCCCCCCAGGGCAGCCTTTGGTATGCATGTGCCCCGTGCTGCAGGAGTCAGAGAGGTTCTCCTTGCTGGAGTTCAGGCGTAGTCCCTTAATGGGGTAGCTCTTATGAACATATTCCCAAGAAACTGTTGCAGCTACTCAGATACCATGTATTCTCAAGCAAAATTCATGCATAGGTGTGTACAGAGAAACAACTCAAGGTTGGCCAGCACCAAATGTCTTTTAATAACTGAAGTTTTCTATACTGTCACCCACCAGTTGCTTGCTGCAGGACCAGTCTTCATAGGGATGGGACTGCAGGATCCTCCAGCTTCAGCAGCTAGGTATAGGGATGCAACTGGGGGGGGTGTGCATTGGGGGTGTTTTATGCTACCCATTATCTACACAGAAATTCATCTCTTGAGAGTTTTGAGGCTGAGCACTCTGTGGCTTTATGAATACCCCCAAAATGTGGGCAGGTGTGCAAGTGGCCCTACATGAAGGTTCAGCCAGGGTGGCTGCAGCTGTGATGGGGTCACTGTGTGAGGGGCCTTTGTACTTCTACTTCTGGAAGTACATAAATACAGTATGGCTGGAAGAGCTCTCTCCGGTGTGGTTACCCCAGTGTGTCACCTGCGAGCTTGGCTGTGGCAGCCCCTCTGCCTGTTTGCCAAGGTGGGTACTGCAGCAGCAGGCAGCAGTTTCCCCCTTGCGGTTAACCTTGCAGAGCCGCACTGATGAGTGGGAACAGGTTCATGTGTCCCTGGGTCTGTGCTAAGATTGCCATGACACCTAACATGGCAGAGCAATAGCAGCTAAGTTTTGCAGCTTTTTCTCTGTGTCCTTTTAGGTGGCAGGTCTTTAAAAACACTCCCAAGGAAGAGTTACCTTTCTGGTCGGACGTCGTCCTGGGATTTCGACCAATGTCCGAAGCAGAACTCCAGAAGTTTCCGCAGCATCGATTTGGTCAAGCCTTTACAACACTGAAATGTGACTGTCCACCCTACCTGCTGTGGCTGGAGAAAAGGTTGGTTTTGCTGCAGGCTGGGCACACAGAGAGAAACCCAGGCAGAAGGACTGGGGACTCTGAGATCCTTAGGTCTGAGCAAAACTGGAAAGGGGCTGTTTCTCACTGGGGAAAATTGCAGCAAGCTCTTCCTTGGGGAAGTGAAATAGGAATAAATACCCAATCTTTCAAAAATGTGGAAGGCCCCATCTATGCAACATCCACTTTCTACCACTGGAGCTGTGCAGTGGGGCTTAGGGTGGGAGCACCCTGGGCATAGGACTGCCATAGCCACAGGGGCCACGCTTGGCCAGCCAGACCTCAAAGGTGCATCAGGAATCTGACAAAATGTGTGTGTGCTTCTCATTTGTCAGAATTCCCAAATATTTCCCTCTGCTCTTGAAGATACATCCAACCTCTGGGAGAACAGACATGTCTGGGAAGATATCTTATCTGTGAAGATATCTGTGAAGACCAATTAATCTCAAATTTGATCAACAGCTGGAATAATTTCTTAATCCAGGCAGGTGAAAAAAGGTCAAATAACATCATATTGTAACAAACCTTCTGGAAATGTTTGCCTGTGTAAGATGGGTGATGCATTTACTCCAAGGAATTATGGCTTCAGAGTTTGTGCCTTGATTGACATGAAAGTTAGAAAATTTGCCCATTTCCAAGTTTCCTCAAAATACATGGATTTTGGAGAACTGTAGGAGAGTCACGATGCAGATCTAAATATATTCTGACATCTGGGATGTGCAATTAATCCATTTAAGTACCCCTAAAGGGAGCAAATAGCTGTCTCCGCTTGAGAGAAAGCAATAGGCTGCAAGCTGATTTGAGGTTAAGTAAAGGGACATGTACCAACACCGTGGTACAAATTGCGAGCTCAGCTGGTTTCTTGGATGCCTGTCATCTCACTGCAAAATGTGAAAAAGCATTTCTTGTTCTAGCAGCCAGCCAGGCTGGGAGTACTCCAGTGGCACCAGTGCCACGTGAGGTCCGTCTTGCCTCCTCGGTGCACACGGTCTGTCATGTTTCATTGCCTAACCAAATTGGAAATTTCTGCTGAGGCACAACTAAGTTGTTCAACCCATTTAGTATCTGCCACGTGATTTCTGCTCTCTCCTTATTCCTGATATAGCTTTCTGATTTCTCAGAGGATGTAGTCTAGTAAGATGATCAAGCTCCTTTCTCTTCTGTCTGGTGAGAAGTGAGAGCATATTAAACATGTAACTAATTCTCAAACCCCTGGTGACCTGAGCAGTATTTATGGACCATTCTCTTGGCAGTCCACAACTAAAATTGTTTTTGTGCCCACCTTGCTGGCCCAAAAACAGACTTCAGGATTTTTTTTCTGCTTTCTTGCCTGAATTCAGGAGTTTTCAGCAGGTTTATTGGTGTATTTTTAATGGCATGATGGCAGAGTCCCAGTTACAACACTTAGGCGCTCTCCCAGCAAGTTGCCCAGCCAGAGCTGCTGCATGAGACCTCCCTGTTCTTCCCAGCCAGCCTCAGCGTCCTGCCAAACCAAACCCCAGGCCCCAGAGCACCCTCTGTGCCCTGGATCATCGGCTCACTCACTGCTTTGTGGGAAACCACTGCCTTTACAGTGGGGTTGATCACTTTGCCACCCGCCAGGGTATTGCAAAGAACAGGATTTCCCACTCAGTGCATTGTCACTGCAGACCTGTCTCCTGACTTGCTCATGCTAAAGCCCTCACTAAAGACACCCAGCAACTGCATCCAGTTGACAGCACGCACTCACTCTGCGTCACAGCTGTGTGAAGGGCTTCAAGCTTCAGGGTGGAATTTGGATTGCAGTTGAGCACAAAGATAAATCTCAAGAAGGGGTGAATTTTGCTGAAGAGCAGACATGGATGTATAGTGCTCTGAGTTGTCCTGGGTGACTCCTGGCTGCTGCTCTAGGGTCTCCTGTGGGTCTCCTGGGAGTCCCAAGCCACATCTGCCCAGCCTGTGGGGCTATCTTTGGTACCCCAGGGCTTCATGTGTGGCACTAGATGACTAAGTGGCTCCTGTTGTCTGGGAGGTGAGTTGGGAATGAATGCGATGGTGTGTAACAGGCGCTTTAAAAGGGATGTGGTATGATAGTGCTGTCACTAGCAGAAGTAAGTTGGGGAATAAATCTGACATTTTTCAGCTTGCTTGAGGTGTTAAAGCTTGGTAATGTTATAGAAGTGAATCAATGAGACCATGAAGACCTAACCTAAAAGTCTGCCTAGGGTCTTTTCCAGATTCTTCTCTAATATTGATCAACTTGCTGTATCTTTTCCAGCCCAAACAAGCTAAAAAATAGCTTTGATCAGACCAAATCAAACAAATCAAAAACAGAAAGCCCATGGCATTTTTTCGCTTTTTGTCCCATCTGTTGTTTGTTTTTGATCAGTATGTTAAAGGCAATCTATCTAATTTACTTAATGTGCATAATAATTGTATGATGGTTTAGGGGTTTCTTCTCTGCCTCACTTCTGGAGTCTTTTTGCAGGTTGAAAGCAAGTGGCATCCAGATGTACACCAGAAAAGTTGCAGACTTGTGGGAGCTGCACAGCGAATACAACATTGTCGTCAACTGCACAGGCATTGGAGCCCACCAGCTGGTGGGGGACGAGAGGCTCTTCCCTGTCAGAGGACAAGTACTCAAGGTTCATGCTCCCTGGGTGAAAAACTTCATCCGGGAAGGGGATGGCTTAACTTACATCTACCCAGGGATACACAGGGTGACCTTAGGGGGAACCAGGGAAAAGGAGAGCTGGAGTCTCTCCCCTGATCCTGACACTACCAAAAACATCTTTGACAGATGTTGCTCCCTTGAGCCCTCACTACGGGGAGCTCAGGACATCAAGGTGAAGGTGGGCCTGAGGCCATCCAGGTGGTGTGTGAGACTGCAGAGAGAGGTCTTGAGTCAAGGAGGAGTCAAGCTCCCTGTGGTCCACCACTATGGGCATGGGTCAGGTGGCTTTTCGATGCACAGGGGCACAGCCAAAGAAGCTGCTTGTCTGGTGGAGGAGTGTATTTCTGCCCTGCAAGGCTCCTCATCAAGGGCCAAGCTTTGAATCCCAGAGACTCCTTTTGCATTTACAACAGACTAGTGTTGTGTCACCTAGTAGCAGCTTTGGACTTTTATTCCATTGCTGGATAGAAGTAACCTAAGACAGCAGCTTGTGCCATTGCAGAGGCTTGGTGGTATCTCACCTGGCTTCCAGCTGCCTCCTTGGAAAGGCATGATGAGTTGATCCAAGTAATAGTCTAGCTGTCCTTCTCCCCCATCTGGCATTGCTTCTGCCCTGGGTATTTCTCCAAGGCTCATGTTGAGGAGAAGGCAAGATATGTAAATATTCTTCACATAACAGGGATCAGATTGCTGCTGTATAATATCAACAATCAATTTAGCATTTAATCATTATTCAATTTAATATAAATTTACCATTTCTCCATCTGCATCTAAAAGGTATCAGATGCACTAGGTTCAGATTCAGTAAAATCTAGTTTTCTCCTCTTGTACCGAACCTAACCTAGTATTGCCCTTGCTTCTGCCATCTTGGTAACAAACTTTAGCATTTTCCATATGATCTACAAGGGAAAGAAAACCCTACACTGTGCTACATTACGGTGCTCCAGGTCAGCTCTTACAGAAAGCAATGTTAGGTCACTGTCATGCACAGTGACCAGCAAGCATGATTTTAAGAGCAGGTCTGTGACACTGATCACTGCATTGGCTTGTATTATGCCTCAGGAAACTTAACACAAAGCTGCTGTGAAAGGAAGTTGCCCCATATAAGCTACAGTTTTGTGCATCTTTTTTTCTCCAAGCCCCTCAGGTTTTGCTCTCAGACATAGATGACTTTTTCCCCTCAACAGCAGCATTGACATAGTCCATGATCTACAGAATATTTTTCAGGAGGGGCTTGGGAGTGCAAGCACCTCTTTTCTACTTCACATCGGCACTGGCTGCTTTCTTTCAACAACTGATATTAATAAAACAGTGACAAACCAACAAGGATCTTAACACCAGCTTCAGTTTCATAAGGGAGAGAAGAGTCATTTAAGACTAGATAAACACTCTAAAGACAAATTTGTCTGTAGCTGGACATGAGTGAACTCCTCTGCCATAAGGACGCTGAGCCACCTGAGCCCGGACCCTCTCTTGGTGGCAAAGGCTGAGCTGGACTTTGCACTCCCCTCAGCAGTTAACAAGCCCTTTGATGTGGCTGAAGGTAGGCAGTCCCCAAAATTGAAGCTTGCCATCAAAGTACAGGTCTGACTGTGAGTCAGTAAACCACTCCTTAGATCTTAAATGGCTCATTCAAGAGTGCTAGCACCCACTTTTGTCTAGATTGTTTGTCCTTACAGTTACAAAACAAAAATCATTTGAGAATCACAGAATTAAAAAAAGCTGATAAATAAAGTTCTAATAACACAGCAAAGGTCACTTCTGTAAGTGTTTCCTTTCATAAACAAGGGGTTTTCCTTCATTTGGGATGTCCGGACAGGGCCAAGAAAGGCCACCTTCAGACATGGCTGCCAACTCCTGCTGTTCTCAGGGGGGATGAGGACAGTTATCCTTCGCGAGGGACAACCGTCAAAAGAAATGCCACCAAATTAAACTATAGGTCAATTAGCACCTGGCATCAGCCTAAGATAGACCTGCCTTCAGCAGTGTTGCCCTCTTCTCCTCAGCTCTGAAGGCTAATTTTGCACACCCCTGCCTGTCATTTGTCCTTTCTAGTGGTACAAGAGGGCACAGTCGCTGCTTTTGGCAGCAGTGTTGGTGTAGGGCTTGTCAAACTGCAGCTTTGTCCTCAGCTAACATGGAACACAAAACTACATGGCAAAAAAAACCCCAGGAGAATGGTCTATTTTTTCTTAATCTTGATTTAAATCTTAAAAAGTAACAAACAGTAGCTTATCCTGAAGCAAGAAACACTACTAGTGCAAATGGGATGTTCATAGCCCCACTCTGCAGCATTGCACAATTTCTTCTAATTTACTTCTGAAAGTTGTATGGTTGTTAAAAATGGCAAAATAGTTTCAACTGCAAGCTCCACCAGTTTAGCATCCTACCTCTGGGGACAGTGGTAGGTATGGAATTGATGACATCTCTCTTCCTTTCCTAATAATTTCTAATATTCAATTGCCTTATAGTTACTAATGGGCTTTTAACTGACATTTTAATAGAACTACCTTATTCCAAGGTCCTGAATGATGCTAGGTGGTTCAGAGGCTGTTGCTGACACTGGGTAAGGAGAGAACTTCCTCCCAGCTCAGCCTTGTGTTTTTCTCTGCTCTTACACACACCGATTTTCACCTGCCATTTCATTGCCCAAGCTCACAGGATGTTTTTTCCAGCTCCTTGCAGGTAGTTTGCATTTTGGTACCTTGAATAAGCTGGTACCAGCAGCACACCAAGCCACTTCACCATTTGCTGCCTGACTGATGGGTATGTCCCTACCACGGATCCCTCTAAGATGTCACTGGCGACTTCTCTCCACTTTGAAAAATGGATTATTTATCCTTACCTTGTCTCCCTGTCCTCTGTGCAGTTACTGACTCATGAGAGGATCTTCCCTCTTATCTCATGCCAGATTAGGTTCTTTATGAGTCCTTGGTGACAGACGTTATTAAAGGCTTTCCAGATGCTGAGCAGATCATACCAAATGGATTGCTCTTGTCTGCAGCTTCGCTGTTTCCTCTGAAGCCATAAGAGGATGGTGAAGCACAGCTTCATAGCTCCTCACTGCAAAGGTCTGCCAATTCTTCCCTCTTAGGCCATATCTGTCCTTGCAAGTATTCTACTGTTGTGGCTTTTACCAGTTGCCTGCTATGGGTGTCAGGTTTAATGGTGTGGATTTCTCTAGATCACTCACTGCACTTAAAAGAAAACAGTGTCATGTGCCATCCTCTTTTTTCTTTGGCTGTTTTAAGTAAAGAGTTCTACACCAGCACTAACAGTGCAACAATTTCCCATTAGCATTCTTTAAAAACCCACAATCGAGTAACATCTGCTTCTCATGAATTTGTTACTACCCATTGCATCTATTTGTTCTAAACCCTCATCTAATGGCCCTTCAGTCTGAGGCACCTCCTCTGCATTATGCCCTTAACAAATGGCTCTGCTGTGGGAATTTCACTGAGCTTTTGTGCTCTGAACACAGACACAAGTAATCTGTTTAGCTGTTGTGCTATGGCTTGTGTTCTCCCAAACTCCTTTGCCACCCTGACAGTCTGCTGGCCGCATACCCTGGTCACCCGCACACCCACCAGCAGGCTCCCTGCTCCTGCTGGGGTGGAGGAAACTTTTGCCCATTATCAAGTTATTTCATCAAAATATTTTTTAATCTGCCTTTCTGTTTATACTTTTAAGTTGACAGAGTTCATGTCCTTGTCCATTTCCTCATTTGAACAGGATCTATTTTAGTTCTTTCCCATGTAATTTTTATCATGCTATTACAATGAGTCAGTAGTTCTCTTTCTTCTAGAAAATCTCTGCTATTTCAATACCCTTATATAAAAATAAAGCATTTTAGATTCATATCTTATTTTCAGACTTACAGCAAATAGCAACAAGCATGCATTCATTTTCATTGCTCCAGCTCCTGTGCCTTGATAAAAGGGGCTTTATTTGTTCAGATTGTGCCTTGCCATCTCCTGCTTCCATGTGGTTATTAAGAGGTCAAAATGGCACCTTTAAGGACCATCATGAATCATAGTATCATAGAATGGTCTGTGTTGGAAGGGACCTTAAAGCTCATCCAGTCCAACCCCCCTGCCATGGACAGGGACACCTCCAACCAGACCAGGTTGCTCAAAGCCCTGTCTAACCTGGCCTTGAATGCTTCCAGGGAGGGACCATCCACAGCTTCCCTGGGCAACCTGTGCCAGTGTCTCACCAAATGCCCGCTCCTCTCTGCCTGCTCACTTCTTCCAAGTCTCTAGCTTGAAATTACTTTTTAAAACTTACTCTTTCTCGCAGAGGCTTTCCTCTCCACTAAGGACATGCCACACAAAGGCTGAGCATCCGACTTAAGAGCCTCAGAATTTTGTCTCAGACACTTTCAATTTGCCAAGAAGAAGTCCTAATATTTTGGGAATAATTGCACATCTTTTCCTCATTTTAATCCCTAGGCATGGAAATTCTAAATACTCAAAAATATATCCATAGATAGATAGTGATGCTGCCCGTGCCAACTATACACCTACCCACAAAGGGCAGTCCCATCATTTTGATTAAACTTTAAACCTCTGCGACTTGCCATGATGTTGAAAGGCACCCTTAAAGAAAGACTTGGCTGTCACTTAGGCAAAGTATTTTATCTTCGTACCATTCCTTAAGCCCATGTGTGTCTGGACAAAAGGTAACCGGACTGTACTTGAGTATTTAATTCTTATGTGCACTTTCTGATCTACACTGAGTAGGCACTCTTGGCAGATGGCAACCGATTCATCATACTGACAGGGAATTTCAAAGGCGTAATTATGGCATAGAAAGGAACGATTATATTTTGAGATATTTCGATCAATCCTTGTGATTGCAGACAGCAGATGGGCTGTATGATGGATTTTAGAGGTTGAACACAAAATAATAGTTTTCTGCAACAGGGAGGTTTGTTGATTTTCTTTGCAGACACAAAGTCATAAAGACATGCTGTCTCAATACAGGCTTTCCCCTCATATTTAAAACAAATTTGGCAAATTTCTGAAAACATACAAGAAAATTGGCCTTCACCATTCACTATGATTCTTATCCAGTCAAATACTATTTGAGATAAAATTCAGTTCAAATACGTTCAAATTAATTTGGAATAAATATAGTAATTAGAGAGAAAATCATGGCCTGGACCAAGATTTGTGGTGTTTTCACAACTACCTGAAATCAATGTGTGTGTTGTACGAGGTTTTATTTTTATCCTGCTTTATTCCCTATTATCCACCAGAGGGAGATGTTGGATCAAGCAGTTGCTGAAAGAAACCTACACACTGCATCTCAAAGAGCAAATGCAGTGATGCTCAACTCAGCTAGTGGAAATATGGGTGCCTCTCGGGCCCCCACTTACCTGTAAGGCTTGGAGGACTTGGGTACTGCAGTAGGGCTTAAAACGTAAAAGAAGTTTCAAGGCAATATTTTCCCTGTGTTTTGTTTTTCTCCTTTGACGCTGTCTCACGCCACTGACAGCAGCCAGCACTAGGAGGGCACTGTCCCAAATCCGTGTTCACGTCCATTACCTACCATGGGGCAATGTATTTCTCACATTGTAAGACGTGTGCACCATGTGCTGTGCTACCATCACTGTCACCTCTGCTGCCTTTTTGTATAACTTCTGTAAAGTCTCAGTCAACCAGCTGACGTCTAATCCTTACATTAGCCTTTACTTATATTTATGAGCCAAACAAGGGAGAGGAAGCTTGTTTATTTTCTGCATCACCAGAGGATTAAGTAAGTGAGCCAGCTGTTGGTGTTTCTGAAGCACCTGGATGCACACCTCCAGTCAGCATTTTGGCTAAAGCAAAGGTCTGGAAAACAACCCTTCCCTCAAGGACTGCACTGGAACCAAGGAGGGAGCCTTGTGCTTGCTTTCTTCTTCACCAAACAAGAGCAGGGTTGGGCCTCAAGGAGGCAAAGCCCCTCCTCCCTGCATGCTGTGCAGCCTCGTGAGCTGACTGGTTTGGTCAGTGGGATAGCTGGTCTCCTCTGAGCATGCAAAGAACTGGATTTGGGCTTCCCATGTCCTTTATCGTTGAGACTGTGGATACAAGAATAGCAATCCCACTTTTAGGTATGCTTTGAATGAAAAAGCTTCTTTCTGGTTTTGAAAGAAAAGAGTTCAGGCACCTAAGTCTAGGAAAAGACGAAGAAACAGCCCACATCTCCACAGAGGTAAATGTAAGTTAAAGACCTTGAGAAGCACTGGCTATCATGCTTTTGACAGTCCCTCCATAAGGCTTAGTGGGCAAGGCCCAAGACTTCTTTCTGTGCAGTGGACATAACTGCACAGTGTCAGTACTCGAGGAATAATCACGGGGCAAATTGCCGCAAAGATTTGCAGCAGGATAATTGCCTCAAACAGAAGGATAAATAGCTTTTTCTGGCACTTAATGGGCCTCTTATGTGAATGGCAATAAACTGTATGCGAACAGATGTTTTCCCTCTTTTTTTGTCCTTTTGCATCTCATCCATAATTATGCACTAAAATGTTCTTGTCCGGGTTGCTGAGAGCAATCTTGCTGCTGTTTGTCTTTGCAGCGTAGGACTGAGCACTTCAGCTCAAAGACTGAGCAAACAGCCCTCGATTCCCAAAGGCTCCCGTCGCTGTACATCAGTGATCACCTTCCTTCACATTAAGCCTGAGGGAGGAGCAAGGAGTTAGTGGGAAAATCTGCCTCTTCCAGCCACTGCTCTGGAGGTGGCAGTGCTGGGGCCCCTCCCTGCCTGTGCTGGTGCCCTGGGCTCCAGCTGGGAGGTTCCTGTGCTCGCCTGGCTTCGGGTATTGACCCAGCTACAACCCAGAGTAGCTGCTTCTCCCTTGCCTTGTGGGGGAGGTAAATGTCCTCTGAGACAGTCAACCCCGCTCTACGCCACCTCTGCTGTGCTGACTGGACCACAGGGAGATGGCAGGGCAAGCTTTCCTCTGCAGCCACTGGCTTTGCCTCCAGCCTTGCCACCAGGACAGTTGCAGGCACCACGCAAGCTCTGCGAAAAGCCTTTATGCTTGCTTTACCTCCTGACAGAGTACAGAGAAATGACTTTGTTCCTGTAGAAATTCAATGCATTCTGGCAAAGGGATCTTCTCCTAACAAGGAACCTGCAAGTGAAACAGGAGCCAGGGCACAACCACAAGCATTAGCCTGGCTGAGCGTTCATCACCTGCAGTGATGCCTGCATCTTCACAAACCCACTTCGTCCTTCCCAGCGTATCTTCAAAGCATCTGGCTGGTCTCTGCTTTCCATGTCCATCACTGAGGATGGAGGCAGACCTGCTGTGGGAAGGCACATGCTAAAAGGATGACCTCTGCATTAACACCTAACCTATATACAAACTCTCAGCTAAGGAGGCTATTCCACTTGGAATCTATACTGATTTCTCTGCATCACCGATGCTGCTCTGCATGGCACTGAGGGCAAATGGCCTTGAAAGGAGCCTGCGGGAAAAGCACAGAGTTTTAGCCTCACCGTCTGGTCCTGGCCAGGCTGCTGGGCTGCAGGGTGTCCATGGTATCTTTTCTGCTGAGGGCAAGGCTATTTCTCTCCTCCTCATTAGGATTTTGTTTAAGACATTTAAAACACAGCCAGTTGGAGGAAAGGACAGGCTGACCACATGACAATAGTTGAGAAAAGCAACCTTTTTGTTACAGTTAAAGACAGTGATGCTGAATTTAGTGTCCTGCAAAAAATGGGATACTTTTCAAACATGTGGGTGAGACATTTATTAAAGGTGGATGCATATTATTAAATTGGCCTGTGTACTGGTCCAGGACATTTTCCCCTTCTATTCTATAAAAGCTGCTTTTCACCTATCAGGTCCATCAAGGATGCTGCCAGCCACTCCCAACTTTTATTTTATCCTATTGCCTTTAATAAGCTGTACAGACACATGCCAGTACCTCAAGCAACATTGTGAGACAGGCTGTAGAAAAAGTGCACAGCACATTACTTATGGGTCTTCATCTGTTTGTGAACCCACTACCTGGAACAGATTCCTGTGGTTCTTCTCCATAGCAGCCCTGGCGCTCTGGCTTGCATCTCTTCTCCCCTTGGAGAGCCCTTTTCTCCAAGTGTTTGCAGATGAAAGTCACTCTTGGTGATCAAATGGTGACATCTGCTTGATTACTCCAGTGCTGTTGCCATCCCCTGTATCAATACATTGGCATTTGTACTGCACTATGTAAACCCATTAAAAACATGTAATAAAAAGGCTTATATAACTTCTTAAAGCCATAATTACTACTCCAGCTGTGGTGTTTTGTAGAATTCTGAGCACTATAGATTAATCCCTTTGACAAATTACAATTTTTAAATGAAAGATATTAATCCTCAAGCTTAGAAGTGCAAAAATGCCTGTAAAATTGATTGCTATCAAAAAAAGGGAGAAAGCTGAGCCCAGAGTAACACCAAAGTAATCTGTAAAACATAGAGAAAATAGGAGTATGTAATAGAAATGCAGGGCAATTTTTAAGCAAAGCTGGACATCTGTCTGGGATTACAGTATAGAAACAGGGGAAATACAGACAACAAACTAATATCGCAGAAACCTTTGTGCAATAGCATATGAACTACATATGAGATACCACTTCTTAATTCCTATAAACTGGAAGGTCTTTTCTAAGAAATGGTGATACATTTTATGAATTTTTATACTAGTATCTGTTCAACAAAATTTCCGGCCCTTACTTTAAAAAGCAGGCAGAGTTTTGCTTGTTCAGAATGATCAGACAATTTAGTGAAAGGCAGATCGTAAAATCACTGTCGTTCCTCTCTAGGAGTGAAATACAGCTGCTGGAGGCAACAGTCTCATTTGTAGATACCACAAAGATTAGGGTTAAATAAATAAAGGCAAGGCCCAGGGACAGCAGAGAGCTACAGAGCATCTTCTGCTGAAGGACTGTCTCACTCCCCTTCTCATCCCTACAGCAGATGTGTGTGCACAGGTACGGGTATGTATGTGCACGAACGCACAAGAGCGTGACTCAGAGGTAAGTCTTGATCTATAAACCCCTCTCCAGGCCATTAATTATCAGCTCTTTCTTCACATTCAGAGCACGCGGTGAGTCTGCAGTGTTTGAATCTCTCCGTAGCTGGAGGGAAAAGAGAGCTTCTGCCTGTGCCGCGCGCTGAGCTGCCGAACAGCAAGATCAATCTTGTGTTAAGCTGCCTAAACAGCCCACGAGCTCGAGGAGAGTTAATGGGAGACTGCATGAACATTTTTTTTAGCTGTTATCTTCAAACCTACCAGTGGTGAGCTGAGAAGTGGTTTTAATGATCCACGCAGCTGAGCTTTAGCCTTGACAACCATTCAGACACGTATTTCTCAGCAGCGGTAAGTGGGTAATAGACCAATGCGGCCAATTTACTTCTCGGTGGCTAACATCTAAAAGATAACAGGAAGAGATTCTTTCTCTGAGTGTTCAGTGGGAATTAACGCATGGGAAGGAGTAAGGGCCGCACCTCCCTTGCAGGGCTGCTGGCTGTGTGCAGGCTCTGGGGACGTTAGTACTTCCAGGATTTCCAGCTGCACTTTTAAGGAACAGAAGTGAGACCAGGCTTGCACTGAAGCAATCACTGAGAAGTCACCCAGGGAGCTGTAAACATTTAATCCCATATTCCTCAGGGCTATGGCAGTGTCTTGGCCTGTAAATGTGCCAGGCAAGAAAACAGGCCTGGACTTTAGCTCCTGCAGGCAGAGGCACAGGCATCTCCTACAAGGAAGGACACATTGTGCTTCTCCTCATGCAGCCACGCTTAAAATGACCTTGTGACAGTTTCTACACAAAACCTCTTTGTTTTCATGTGCATGGACCAATGTCACACTGGTTTTCAAAGCATTAGCTATGAGTGTAGGAGGGAAGAGAGGGGAAAAAAGCCTTTCTTCACTTTGTCCTGTAGATTTTGGCAAGTGGCTCATACCAAGTCCAGCGGGGTTGTTAAGCAGAGTTGAAAAGAGCATTTTTATTCATTTACTCGTTTTATAGGAGGAATGTATGACTTCCACTAACAGCCCTTAGGGAATCCAGGGAATTCCCAGCGGTGTTTTTGCTGCCTGAGGTTTAACTTTGTGCAGAGATCTGGGCAGACATTTTGACTAGCCCAAAGGTAAACAGAAGCCTTGACAGTGGGTGGAGGCAGAAGATGGATGGTGGCAGGCAAGATGTTTGAACTGAAAATGGCCATAAGAGAGATCAGCATTAAATAGCTGATGCAAACAAGAGATTTTGCTACCAACAACGTCCCAGGCAAGATGTAATTTATGAGTAGCAGACAGCACTGGAACGATGAACTTCCACTGATGTTTTAGCACCACCTATTTGTAAATGCAGGAGGAGTTCTAAATTTTTAAAGTCTTTTCCTGGAGAAATGAAGGGAGCTATAGAAATCCATGGCACCTACATTAAAAGTAGATATGGCAGGACAGATGTCTGATTTTGGTTATCAGGGCATAGTGCTCACTGCTCTCAGTAGAAATTGCATGCTCAGAGTCACTGCTTCAGGTACGCCTTGCACTACGTGGCTCTGTTGGATCTGGCATGATATATTTTCGTCTAACACTATCCATCTTGGTTGGGTGACAACAGGGAGAGGAGGCTGTTAGCTGTCTAACTCAAAGGGTGAGCATGTTTTGCAGAAGCTGTGAAACTTTGCAGAAGCTGTGTTTCCCAGCAATCACCTCAAAAAGGTCCTTCCTCCAGCTGAACTGGAGCTGCATGCATTACGTTGCAATTTTGATTTGCTTTTCTTCTTAACAGGCATTGCTCACATCCAGGTGTCTTTGCAGCAAGTTCCTGGGGAGAAGAAATTAGTTTATAATTCACATGTTAAAATGGAGAAGATAATGAAGAAGTGAGAATGTTTAAGGTATTATCTTAATTCCCATTTATTCTCATGATAATCCAGGTATGATTTCTCATTGTGCCTGAGATGTCCTGAGATCCTTCTCCACCACTGTTCCCTTTTACTCTATCTTTAGAAACCCTCTGTTGTGTTTTAAACAGGCAGACTTACATTAAAAAGAGATGTGAGAGAAGCATGCAAAATTAAATCGCTTGTTAGAATACAAAAGCAAAATGAAAACAGCGAGTTAAATTCACAAACTGCTCTTTGTCAGGATCACTCTTAGCATGCTCACATGCTCTAACAAAGGGAATGTCTTGTCCAAGGTCGGCATTTACAGCTACAGCTCAGCGATGACAAGAAGAGTGGCTGGATTTAAGTATTTGAGCTTTCTGTTGAAGCTACACAATGAGAGAAGAACAACAAATGAACCTGTGCTGCTATAACCAAGAAAGACCTTGTCGTTTTTATTCTGCTCAGCCAGACCTCTTTATTTGAATACACATTGTTCAACCTTTTAGGAAAGCTTCAATTTCTCAAGGTTTAAACTTCCAGAGAGCATTTTAAACTGTATTTGGGAACTTTATGCTTTTTGAGTCTTCACCTTTATACTCCTGTGATTAAGATTTTCTCCGTAACCATACAAACTTCTATTTTAATAAGACTTTCACACTCCGCTATTGATCAGATGCTGATACTCCAAAACAACCTTGGTGCTCAGAATTTTCTGGTATAAAGATTTTGGCTAGCAGTCCTGCAACTCTTGTGTCTTGTTACATTTAGCCTTGCATTTAGCATATTCGGCGTATGTCTAAACCTCTCTTCCCTGAGCAGTAGCATTACTTCAGTCCTCCAGATGAACAACGCCATTTCACATGGAGGAGCAAAGTGATGCGCAGATGGCCCCATGCAAGCCCAAGCGACCTTCTGCTGATGAACTCCAGATTATGCTTGCGGATGGAACTGGATACTCGCCTCTTAAGCAGTCGTGGTTGTTCCAGTCACTCTCCCTCTGCCTTCATAAATGTGTTTGTTTCTGCCTTGCACTAGCACCAGGGCTTGTCTAATCTGCTCGTGAGTCACCTCAAAGGGGTGGAAACAGAGGAAAAGCAAGTGGTTGTCAGCAGGTCAGCTGTCAGAGCCAACTCATTTCCCTGTGGCAAGCACCAGAATCTGCCCAAAGGAGGAACAGGGACCCCTCAGCAGGGGCAGGGGAAGAAGCACTCTGATCTGCGCTGCATTTCCCCAGAGGCATAAACCACCCAGAGACTGTCCCATGTTGACTGTAAGCTGACTAAAAGACACGATGGTACTGAAAAGGGTGTCCAGGTCTATTAGGAAACTGCTCCAGATAGAGTTTTTCTAGAGTTAGTTTTTATCTGGGTCATTGCCCTGGTTTGACTTAGCTAAGGACAAAGGAGCCCCTTTCCTGCTATAGGAATGACAGGCAGGGCTGCCACCTACCTCCTTTCTCCTGCATCTAGGGCAGTTTAAAACAACCATGAAATTGCTTTAACCTAATTTAGAATAGTTTACCTAAAAAAAAAAGAGGACAGCAATGTTTAAATGGCAGGGACCACGTACCTGGCCTGCCCATGCATCTGTGCTTGGAGCCACACTTGAAATCCCACTCTGCAGACAGATCACCACTCCCTCCCTTAATCTCCCTGCATGAAGCTTCTCCATCCTGCTGCCAGCAGGTCTGGTTGCTCGGCTGCTGGCAGGGCCTGCTTCTCTCACTGCTCCTCTGGGAGCTCTGACTGCTGTGGGGAGAGGACAGCGGAAAAGAAGGAGAAGGCACTCAGCACAGAAAGCCTCTCCCTCGCCAGCAGACACGGCAGGGGTGCTGGAAGCTCAATACTGCACGCAGGGGACAACAGCCACAACCTTTCTGCCCTACTTGGCAAAGAAACAAGGAGTAGCTGTGCATCCGTGCTACATCCCACCTGGGAAAACACTTATTACTCAGTAGACTGCGTGTGCAGCAAACTGGCTGCCACTGCTTCCCTCTTCATTCCTGCAGAGCTCGTCTGGCCACCCATGTGTCTCCTCACTTGTGGCTCCTGCTTCAGAAAATCTCACCAACCACCACTAACTGCTCATCATTCAGTGATGGTTTAGCGTTGTGGCTTAAGACCAGCACCTTTCGACATTTCCTTGCAGCGTGTCCCTGTTTTGAGACAAAAGGCCCCGTGTGCTCTCAAGGAGGTAAGTGAGACCGCCTGTCCCTGCACTACCTTCCTCAGCTCACCTGGAGCATTTCCCTCATGAGTGAAACCAAGGATGTGTAATGAAAACTCGCTGCTGGCCTATGCTGACTGAGGAGAGAGGCTAGGATAACGAAGTACAGACTAACAGGAGTAATTGTTTTATTCATGCACATGAGGTGTCCCAGCTAAACAGGGGCACCCCAACTTCAATTTCACACAAGGTTTTCATGCCCTTCGGACATTCAAGTCCAACATGATTTAGTTATAATCACTAACACCCACACTACCGATTACTAATCATAGTGAAACTTGGCAAAGTAACTCTATTTCTGCAGCATTCTTGCTGCTTGTCTTTTGATCCAGATGTCCCTGCAGTCAGGCTTGCTGGAGCTGCTTACCTGTAATGCCAGACGATACTGGGAGGGTTTCAAAGAGATGTCAGAGGAGCCAGGACACTGGTGTCATCTCGGCTGTCCACGGGTACCCTTTGTCCTTATGAACAGCTCTAATCTTCCAAGAAGCAAAGTCCTTACTGCCAGGGCCTGGCTATCCTTTAGTTTGTTTTAATTAAGCATGAACAGTTCCCCAGTCTCCTGTAAAAGTCCACTACCTTGTGACATTACAGTGTAGAATGTGAACTTGTTTTTATATATATATATAAACAAGTTAATACACTTCAATACTATAAAGATGGATTGATATAATAGGGAGTTTTCGTAACAGATGTCGCCTCTTAGTCCCGGCCTTTGAGGACAGCATGGGCCTGGGTGCGTGTACGAGTGACATGGACGGGTGGCACCGCTACACGGTAAGTACCGCAGCCGCGTCGCTGCTAGCGCCGGCCCCACACCGGTCCATGGGCACT